>NC_079904.1:338614-343614 GCF_024868665.1 Triplophysa rosa | reverse complement strand
AAACCATTGGCATTTTTTATTGCATTGTGACATTTCTATTCTTAATTTAAGATGATTTTGTCTTTCAGACAAAGAGAATGTGAGGATCCAATGTCATAATACAAGAAATGTTTATGGTTTTAAAACTAGACTTCATTGTCGTGTTATGTCCTGTATATGAGAATATGATCTAGATGAGATTCAGTCCAGCCCTGTGCTGTAAAAACCTGGAACAGGTGCGTTTGTTCATTTTTGCATCTTGCTAGTAGACTGTTAAATTGTTCTGTTTCCTTTCTAACAGCCATCATCTTTCTTGTAGTTTCACATTACAGATTCATCTGGCTGACATATGATTGCTTCCTCAGATTTAGTGCAAAACAGACTAAAAAAACCTGAATATTGTGAAGCGCACATACACACGGCCTCAATAATGAACACCAACAGAACTAAACCTGTTCACAATGAACCTCATTCATTAAACTCAAGAACACATTTCTTGTAATGCGCTTGCAAAACTGCTATAAATTGTTATAGCAACCCACATGAAAAAACACTGGTATACTTTTATTAATTATAGTATTAAACATATTTACTATAGTAATGTCCCTAAATATTCTAGAGGTTCATACCTTACCATGCTTTCATCTTAATATACTAAAGTATACTATTATTATCGATTCACTATAGTTAATACTACAGAATATTGTAGTATACACGAAAGTCCAGTGATTACTATTCAAATTACAGTTTAGAATAGTCAACACTATATTGTATTACAGTATTATTTCATGTGAGTATTGTTGTACGCATTTATGCAAGATTCGTTTTTGCGCTCTGCTTATGTTTAAAGTCCCCGTGAACCGGAAGTTGCGATCGTTTTTACTTCGGTATTTTGACGCATTTCCCAGTGAAATGGAATTTCTAATGAGAAAAATAGTGGGCGTGGCGTTCGTCTTTCTCTGCGATTTGATTGGATGTATAAAAACAGCCGTTGTATTTTTTTAAATGGAACTGGCAGCAGACTGACGCCCAAGCCGTCTAACATACGTCATTTAAGATGGCTAGTCATTACAGGAAGGAAGATTTTAGCTAAAGATTTTTAGGGCACACGAATTTTAAAAAGAGAATGGCCCACAGTGATAAGCTATTTACAGTAAACGCAGCAATATTTCATGAAAAAATAGGCATTATCATTTTTTTTTCACTGGGACTTTAAAGCAAGTCCAATCCGTTTACAAACAAATCGCTCAAATTAATATTTCATTAATGAGGCCAGTGTGGTTTTATTTTAACGTAGCATCATGTTGTGCTTAATCAAATAAACACATTTACCAAAACATACAAAGATTCACATTCAAACGTGACACTCTTCTGTGAGGCTGTTGTTCCGTCTAATATAAAATAGACTTCCGTTCACGGAATAAACGTAAACTCATACTTCCTCTTTCTACGATGTCGATCTTCATCGGTGCTGGTTAATGAGGCGTTTATCAGTCACATTACGGAGTTCGTAAACGGTTATAAAACGATTTAAACGCCGTTGCATTTGTCGACATTCGATCGAGTCGGTCTCGCGTTCATCGCTTGGTCTGTGCGTACGTAAACGTCATGACGTCCTCACGCCATTGGCCGTGCTGTTGCTAGGCACCGTGCCGTTTCCGGGATTGACCGCCTGGTGAAGGGGCGTGTCCTGGACGCGGGAATACTCTCTGACGTCGGTCGCGGCCAGCAGATGGTGCTGTTCTCCGGGCAGGAGCGGTCGCCGCTGCAGTCCTTCTCCATCCGCGAGCGTCTCGGGCAGCGGCTGGCCGCGGGTCTCCGGTAATAACGGAATGCAGATGATGCAGAGCAGCGTGCAGCACGTGAGGATGACGTGATGAAGGAAGAAGCCCTTCTGGTTGTGAAGCTCCATGAGCGGCGCCGTTAACATCCCGAAGCCCGCGCTGGCAAGAACCAAACCGACACCTCCACCCCTGTAACACAATCACACAATCCTCAACACACAACAACAACAAACCGCCAGAGGGATTCTATTGGTTATAATGGAAACTAGAATGGCGTCTTATTTGTGAGACATGAACCAATCCAACGTTAAATCCTACTGGAATACTGGAAAGACATACTAGATCAATGAGTTTTGTTTAAAATGGGAACCGGTAGAATTTCTCTTGTTTTTTAATGCTTACTAATGTCTTCCTTGAAAACGTCAAATTTTATGCATGAAATCCAAACCATCACAGCAAAATCGCCAGTGTTAAAAAGGTCAAATGAACACTCACAGTGTATATATAATCCATATATATATATATATAAACACTGAGAGTTCATTTGACCCTTTTTAACACTGGCGATTTTGCTGTGATGGAAAATCCACCGCCGAACTTCATCACGTGAAAACACGTGTTCCCTGACATTAATAATGAATGTCATTCATCTAATGTTTTTATTGTGTATAACACTGACTGTATTGTTGCAGTTGTACACTTTTTTTTAATGATTATCTTAATAGCCTTGGTTGTGTTTGCTTTACTTATTCAGCTGTTTTGCTCGAGAGAGAGACAGAGAGAGATTGGTGTTGAATTGAGAGAGAGAGAGGGAGATTGGTGCTGACCTGATGACAGTCGGTGTGATTTCTGCACAGTAGAAGATGCTGAGCGTGCTGACGGCATGAGACGAGAACATCCCGATGATGGAGAACGCGTACGAGAAGCGCTGATTCAGAGTGTCTCTGAGAACTACCACACAAGAGTAAATATATATATATATATATACAGTACGTGTGACAGACAGACAAACAAACATACGAAATATCATACAGTGTTACCTTCATCATGTCGGAGACTGTACTTCCCAATTACTGAAAAACAAACAACAAAACAATTACTAGCACACTACTGGACAACATATAATCTGGATACAATTTTATCCAGAGAGCATTTCATATTTTTGTCAAATTTTCATGAACAATGAAAGCTTACAGTTGAGCAGGCCGAGCTGCAGTAGAGATGCCAGGGCTGTAATGATCATGAAGGTTAGTAAACCTCCTCTCCTGCCAAATCCTCCCACTACAGGAAACACCACCATGCAGGACGCTGTTGCGATCGCAGCTAATGCGTAATAATGCAGATGAGTCGCGCTGCCCTCCACAACACTGCGGGCAAAACAGTGATGGATGCCGTAACCGGTCAGCCTGACAGAAGAAAAAGATGAATTTCATGTTGACATGACAACAAACATGTCATCATTCACTTCAATGCTCTAAAATCCCAGTCAGCTGCCTACATAGGGCACAATATTTTCACCTACATTTCAGCACTGCTTCGTTTATTACAGAGTTGCTAGACATTCTTTATTTTATTCAGTACGGTTGATACATTATAGTATTACAGTACAGGTGAGAAAGAAAGCACCAATTAAAGTGTATTAACATTTGTGATGCTTAAAGCAACACTAGAGAACTTTTGCTTATGGTTCCCCCATGTGGTGATAAGTGCAACTGTCTGTGATCAGTGTCGTAAATACTGTCGCTGTATAAGCTTCCCTGTGGGCAGCTTAATAGCTCAAACTAGATTCTGAGGTATCAGCTGGTTGTTAGCGCGTAGCGTGCTAGCTACATAGCAGCTAACGTTAGCTACATAGCACATTTGCAGTCACAAAAAACACAACGCATGGACGTGAATGTGTTTAGTAACCAACGCAAATAATTTTCCGTAGTTATATTTTCGGAAAAACACTCGCGACCAGGCATTGTGCTTTGTGTAATAGGTGCAATCACTAACTTACACTCAACACGCTATGGGAATAGTGCCTAGCATAGTAACTATATAGTTAGTCTACATCAGTCTACGTGCATGAACTAAGGAATCAGCAACTTTTGACCATAAAACATTTATTGTGGTTTGGTATCATCATTTACGAGCATAACACTAAATTGGTGACGAGGCACGATCATGCTACATAAGCTATTGAGACCCGGCAACATTACATCATCTCTAGTCTACCTTACGGTTATAAATTGTGGACCAGTAACGTTAGTGTGCCAATAAACAACCTGAGCACAGCCTGATCACTCTCTCTCTCTTTTCCTCTTTGTTTTTTTTGCTGGCTCTGTTCATGGTGTGGTGATGGTTGGGAGACTTGCGTTGAACTAGATCACCCAGGCTACGAGTAAAACATGACGTATGCCGTAAAGCAGGTGATGGGCGGGGCTTGTGAACCTACCCACACACCAAAGTTACAAGTGTGATTTCAGCCGATAGAGGACTGCTTAGGTAGCAGCGGCAGTAAAATTCGTCCAGTTAAGAGTTGTCCTACCACTAAAATAATTTTAGAGAGATTATTTTAAGGTTGAAAAACTCTCTAGTGTTTCTTTAACAGAAGCTAGATGTCTATGCAGAGAGCAAGTGAGAGTACTAGGCTTTGAGATGCAACCCTGTTAGCCACAGATACACTTATATTGATTTACTTACTCATAATCAGAAATAATGATTGAGAATGGTATGGCGTAGTATATAAACCAAGTGCACTTACGAGTTAACACACAGCACAACTGTGTTCTTCCACAGGTTTCTGGTGCTTCTCAGCTGTGTGACGCAGCACGTCTCCGGCCTCTGCTGCAGTTCTGCCTCAAGCTCTACAGAAACCATCATCATCACCTTCATCATCATCATCATACCCATCAATCTCCTTCATCAATGAGGTAAAGCACGTTCACTAGAAACATCAGTGTTCACCTGAGAGGATGCCGCTCGGGTCGGTTGTCGTGTCAACCCTGTTGCTCTGGGCAATTCTGTACATTTGTCGTTTGGCTCTTTGGTAATGTTGAGTGGCCAACAACCAGCGTAGAGATTCAGGAAACATCCTGCAGATCAGATCAGAGCAGAGATTTACTACAGAGAAAATCTGTCGTTTATTATGACACATTTGAGTTGTGTTACTCTACTTAAAATGGCCTGAGAAAGATCACAGAAAACAGTGCTGGGTGTAACTAGTTACTAAGTAATTAGTTACTGTAATTTAAT
>NC_079904.1:316114-333614 GCF_024868665.1 Triplophysa rosa | reverse complement strand
TCATTGCACAACCCTACCTGTAAACAATATTCATAATCACACATTACTAATGATGAAAGGTAGTTTTTGACTAGAGTATTTAAAAACATTATAGCTGTTTTCTTTTTTACTGTTAAAGGCTTTTGGGTTGTTTTCTGTATAAGAGCAAAATCTGAACAAAGCAGAAAGTCAGTGCCTCCATTAGAGTAAATGAATGAGCCACATACACACACACACGCACACACACACACACACACACACGCACGCACACACACACACACACACTTCATCAGCATTCATCAGAAAAAGCACATCCAGCATTAAATACATCTGACTTCTGCTTAAAGAGAGAGAGAGAGAGAGAACATTGTAACCCAAAAGGAAAATATAATAAAATGCTTATATTTTAGGACCATTAAGATTTTTTATGGTGACATTATTGTTATGACAGTTAAACACAATTTCACTTCATATTTATATTTGATTTAAATCAGCATTAATGCGGTATAACTATTGTAATGCATAAATATTTGACAATGTAAATGTTTTGAATTATGGGAACTGAATGGATAATGTGCTTACTTGTTATGACATTATGTAAAACATCTCTGTATGTATGATTTTAAAAACAGCACATTTAGATTTTCCTGAGGCATATTCTAAAATATCTTTTGATTTTGGGCTGAAATGTGGTTTGACCGTGTGTTCTTGTGGGTTTCATGAGCCTACAGATAAATATAGTTTACAAGTAATGTTTTTTTGACACAGTACGGACAAATCCATGAACACACATGAAACGGGATGTTTTGTAAATGTAAAGAAGCGGAACTTACTGAGGACGTATAGAGAGAGTCTGATAGCAGCCAGACAGAATCCCTCGAAGAATCTGAGCGTGCTGAACATGGCCATATCCACAGAGAACGCCATCGCCAGACCAAACACCAGCACAGAGAGAACAGACACCAGCAGCACAGGGATACGACCCAACCTGAGACACAAAAACACTTCAGATTCTCTCGGACACACACACACATACACACACACACACACACGCGCGTGTGCCTGTAACTCACCAGTCTGCCACCGCTCCCATCAGAACGTAGCCAAATATCGACCCCACCAACAGAGAGAACTTAGCAATGTGAACCTTCCATTCTCCATCACACACCAGCGTCCACTTTCAACAGACAAACACACAGAGAAACATCAGCACCTGTACATATCACTGTAAAACACATCCTTCAACAAACTGATCCATCACTCATTACTAGATTCCTTCAAGTTTGGACGAGCAGAATCCCAACACAAATGTGAGTATAATAGTAAAGTGTTTCTTTTCTTTCATGTCACTCATTTATGCTGCATGGGAGAGATGATTTACACAGGTCTATACTTGTGCATAAGTTTAAATGAGCCTTTGAAGGAAAATATTTGTGCTATTAAAACATGAGAATGATTTTAATAACTGTAGTGCAGAGTTTATAAAGACTGGTGAGGTTTCCTCCACAGAACTTCATTTACATTTGTTAACACTGCTGACGCTATGAATGAGATTCTCAAGAAAAGACACAAGGCTATCGGTGTGAGAAAGGTCAAACACACTCACTGCAGGTCAACAAACAACACAACACTGACTGCTCTCCACACCACTTTACACCAGACAAACATGTGTGAGTTTCAGCACACAAAAACGATATTTTGAAGTGTCGGAATCAGAAGAGCTTTATTGCACACACAAGGAATTTTCAACATTCAACACAATGACAACACAAAAATCATTGTGGAATGTTGATCAAGAGGTTTGATCATCTCCACTGACTTCCATTGTATGAACACAAAACCACTGTGACATTTCTCAAAATATCTTCTTTGGTGTTTCCCTGAAGAAAGGCTCACAGACAGGTTTATATGTGTGTCTTATATGATGGCTTTAAGAAGGAACGCGTTGTCACTGGTGTGTGTTATCTCTGGGGTGAGGATGTAAACGGGGTGTAGAGCGGGTGTGACACTGAGTTATCAGTCACACACACACACACACACACACACACACACACACTGTAGTTAAACTGATATGAAGCGCGTGTTTAAATACTTCATTTACATTCTTCAATCACATGTAATGTTTAAAAACCAGGGACAAAAGACATGTGCGATAAAGACTCGCTGAATAAATCTGCAGTGTGACTTTAGGATTGTGTTGTACTACACTTGCTAGTAAACACACAAAGAAACAAACACATCTGACACGTCTGATCATCAAACATCAACACTGGGGCTGTACACGGATTTAAAGGAACAGTTCAATCTTAAGAATGAAAAGGAATCTCTTCGTTGATTCACGCTCGTGTTCATGGTTTTTCTTTCTGTAGAACACAGCAAGAGACATTTAGCAGAATATTCTTCACACACTCTGAAAAATGCTGGGTTGTTGCCTCAAATGTGGACACTTTCACGTTTGATGGGTCTGTTCATATTTGAACAGTGCGCATTGAAAGGATAGTAGTGATTGGCGTGTCTGCGTATAAAAGTAGTTCACCAATGCACTATACTGTATATTCCTCTCAAGTCGGTGACGTCTGTGTTAGGAAGAGATGCAAATGTAAAGTGTGGTCCTGTGCACCTCCAGCACCATATTCTGCTAAACACGTCTCTGGTGTTCCAAAAGCACAGCTCGAGAGTTTCGTTGCTAGAGAGCTGTTCCTTTAAACGCTCGTGCTCCATCGCGAGCCCTGAGGGGGAATCCCATCCAAGGGCACAGAGACTCTTACCCTGGTGACCACATTCTGCTGCAGTCCCGACTGCAGCTCGAACCTCCACTCCGAGCACAGACACGCCGTCCCGTGAGCGCTCTCGAGCCCAGTCCCGTTAGCCATCAGCTCCGAGAGTAGCCCCCGGTCCGCACCCGTCCCGTTCCCCCCGCCGCCCTCATCCGGGCGCACGCACTTCTTGTCCGGCTGCCCGAGCAGAAAGTAATCGGAGAACTGACTGAAGGAGATCAGCACCGCCGGGATCCACGTTAGGGCCACCAGGCGCCTCTGGTACCTCCCGAACCCCCCGAGGAACGGCAGAACCACCGAGTCCACCTGCGAGAGGCGCTTGTGCGCTTCGGACTGCGACGCATTGCCGTTCTCGGCCGGCGGGTTGAGCGCGTCCAGCCGAACCGCATCCATAACGCGATGCTGTGGCCGGTGCGCGTCACATCCACTCGGAGTCTTTGCGTCGAATACACGCTTTTACGCAGGCGGATGAAACGCAGAAGGCTCGGTCCGCTCGATACGAGGCCGGCGTGAACAGCGTCCCGTTTGATTTAGTGGTTCGAACGTAAGCCTCGAGATAAAGCGGATGCTGTGAAGAGGACCCATAAGGTCTTTGTTCCATCCGACGGTCACAACGCCATCACTGGCTCGTGTGATGCGCAGCGCTGCGCATTTGCGCCCGGTGGTCTCCAACAGGTCCACAGGTAACGCACCTGTCCATCCGCAGCCGGCGCACAGGTGTGGCCCGTCTATCCATTCCCGTATCCTCCTGCGATATTTCCATCACCTTCCATCACCGGATGATGCCGCGCGCCTCTCAAACCGAACTAGAAAGAATCCCTTCTGTGCTATATGTCGTTGCGGGTTAATCTTTGCATTGCACACCCGACGCGAAGTGGCCCGCGCTCCGTCCGCCCGTTCACACCGGTGACCGACACACACAAACCGTACAGGCCAGGCGGAGCACAGCAGTGCACGCGCACAGCATCCAAATGTAAGACCCTCCCTCTTCAGAGCCACCGAGCGTTTCCATTGGCTGACACGCACGCGAGCTACCTCCCCTCCGGTGCGTGTGATTGGACAAACCCAACAAAGAAGCTTTGTGTGACATCTCAGAGCAAACGCTCCAGTCAGTGTCCGAGTTGTGTTTAGGATCCGCAATACATTTGACTTCATGTTCAGCTTTCATCATCAATAACATCATATTTCAACATCAAACGATTTTCATGGACAGAGTAATTCATCTTCATTCATGATCAGATGAATCCTATATTTATATTATAGATCAATATTCAATCATTTAACAATATAACATATATAGCCTACTGTATGTAGGTTTGAACTGTATCTTTTTCCCCCTCTCTTTTATGCTTTGTGAGTATATGACTAGTTATTGTGACTTTATTTTACGTATTTTGTATGTTGTTATTATTCATTTTTGTTGTGATGGTGAGCCAAAGACAAATTTCCACTTAGGTGGACAATAAAGTTATACAATACAATACTATACAATATATCATATAATTCATATTGTTTTCTATCGTTTAAGGGAATGTTTGAAGATATCTTGAGTATCTTACCCTTGTTTTATACATTCAGGTCCCCGTCACTGGGTGACAGTCTTAGATCTGGAAAAGATTTTGGATCAGGGTTTGGCTCTCTCAGAGCTGTGACTTTAATCACATTCATCTCTTCGCTAGCTAGCTTACATTCCGTAGAAAAGATCCAAGTTATAGACAGTCCTGAACTGTGTTCTTCTTTTTGGCCCATTTGCTAATCCCTTTGCAGGCAACTTTTACTCGGACTTCTAATTCCTTCATAAAAATACAAGAAGTTGTTATTTAAGAAAAAGAATGTACACGATCATCATTTGTGCCGCGGACGCGTGTCACGTGTTGTCTGTTTCTTTTCTCAGCGCTGCTCGCGATGGACTAGTCGCAGAATCAGAATTATTTCCAGTTTCATTCTGTTATAAAATGTTGTATATCAGCTTACAATCTTTATCCGTTTTCTTATTGTAAAATGTTTTGTAAAGGACATTTATAATCATTTAAATATATATATATATTTTTTAAATCGGGATTAGTGATGTCAGACACAAATGCTGCCGTTTGCTGCCACCTACAGGCGCGTTTCTCTAACTAACTGAAATTCACAAAACCACCAATAGGTGGCACTGTTATCACATCAGTGTTTATAATGAAACGATTTCTTCATTAAACTGTAGATTAAACGTCTGTACCAAAGCGGAAAATGTGAATTGTACCTATCTGTACAATTACTTATAAAAATCTTGTATATGATTTTAGAATTGATCTGTTAGTTCACTGCTGTGATTTTATTATGACACTAAATTCGCCCTTCAAACTAATTTGGAAACACAACAGTTCATTTGAGTGCATCATGTGTGTGTTTGTGTGAATACAGTATTGGTGACAGCGTACAGAGTGATGTTTTCACTGTACTCGGCAGTATCACTGTAGACGTTAAAAAGAAACATTGCAGACGGAGATGTTTCACGTGTTTGTTTTTCCTCTGTTGAACAGTTTCATTTATAATTGACGATGACAGTGAGTGTGCAGCTGCCAGCTGTGACGTCATGTGTTAAACGTGTTCGAAGCAGCGTGATGAAGTGTGATGTGTTTTTTTTCACACTGAGACGACAGAATGTAGTCAGAGCTCATACACTTCACACACGTGCAATACTCCAGCTCATGCTCTTATATCTGCTGTCTGTCTGAAGCTCTGGGCTGATGGTACTCTATCCTTTAGCCATAAACCCTAACCACTACACAAACCCTTCTGCATGTTTTACATTGCTGACTGATGCACACAATGTAGCTGATGTCAGGTTTCACTATACTCGTGGGTTACACACACACAGACACACACGCACACACACAAGTAGTAGTGTGTGTAGGTGTGTGTGTGTGCATGTGCGTGCGTGCGTGCGTGCATGTGTGTGTGTGAGTTTGCTGCAGGCATCTGTCAGTAGGAGTGATCTGTAAATGATGATGCTGACTGACAAGTTCCTAAATGCTGTAAATCTTTAAGGGGTAACATGAGTTGCAAAACGCTGTTCTGAATTTGCATGTGTGTTGTAGCATGCCAAGTATGCTTCTTGAGAGAGAGAGAGAGAGAGAGAGAGAGAGAGAGAGCTAGTTTAACAAGAGTATCAGGTTAATTGTAACATGATAAGTTTAAACTCTCTGGAGCAAAACACAAATGCTCAGTGTTTCTCTTTCTCTCTCTCTCTCTCTCTGTACCTTTTAGAGGATCTCCCCTGTTTCAGCTTCATTACTCGCAGTCTGTGTTAGAGATGATATATGTGATATAGACGTCTCTCTTACTGAAGTAATTATTATTGTGTTGTTTTGTTTTGTTTCTGTCTAACACAGTGACACAGGTGATAATAAAGGTCTCATCTGCGGTGTTCACATTTCATTTACAGTAGCGGACGTCTCAGGGTGGGGGGGCATCAGGTGGGGGTGCATCTGTCCTCAGCCAGCCGTCTCACTTCCTGTGGTGATGTCATCAGTTCAGGAGTGTGTGTTTGTGTATAAATGACACTCAGATGTTTGTTTGTCAGTAAGTGATGGTGGTTTTCATTCACTCATTTGTTTGGTGTGAAGCAGCGCGAGGGCGTGTCCTCGTGGGAAGTCGCCGAACTGGACGGTTTTCATTTGCATATTAGATCACATGCGTGGATTGAACACAGAAATTCACCACAAGCTCTACTGCTACGTAAAGAGTTTCAACAAACCATCATGAGAAATCCTTCACCTTGAATGATGTCATTAATGTAATTTTTTTGCTTAATGATAATGGGAATTGTTTTTGATTACAATGTAAAAAATCATAATCATGTTAGTAAAATCTTATTTTAAAACGGCATGTCTTCAGTCTATCTCTTGATCATGTGATTCAGGGTCGGTTCTAGGGGGGCCAGAGCCCCTGTTTTACTACAACCGAGCAATTTCGGGTGCAATGCACAGTTTGTCCTGCGAGTGGCAGTAATGATGCTTGTGAGCCAGAAGGAAGATTACGCAAGCAAGACGCAAACAATGTCGAGTCTGTGCGTCTTAAGCGAGATTACGTCTACATCATACAGGTAATGGAAATATTTTGGAAAAATATAATGAAAATGCATATCATTACACATCATATTAAAATACTGACCTATATTTTCCGGTGTTGCGCTTGTTAAATCTACATATAAAGCAGTCGTGACTCGTGCCTATACAAAGAATCAGCTGCTGCCAGAGAACGTGTAACACACTAAATACATTTTATTTGTTAATGAAATGATCAAATGCAACTTACATTTATTGGGGTGAATGTTTGATAAAATGCACTTTTGCCTTTCCCAAGGAATTAGCAGAGTTCAAGTAATCAATACAGTTTATTCTATACTGTCCTGTATATTACTTGTGGTGTATTTGAGAGTCGAGTTTCATTTACACATTTTCATAATTTTCCTATTTGCAGTTAAAATGAAGATAAAAAATCCTAAGGACATAATGTCCTTTTTAATAAGAAAACTAAAGATAATAGTCAGTCGAGGCTGGAGAAAGAAGATGCTTCTGAAAAAGAGTGAGAAATGCACAAAAGCTTAGAGAATGAACTGAAGAAAGTCCAGAAGACCAGAGGACCCATCAGCAAGGTGATTTAGTTGTGCAGAGAGACAACTTTTGTAACCCTGAAATTCCATGTGAAAAACAGGAGTTTTTACATGAGTATTTAGTTAACATGGCATTCACATGAAAGTGTGCCGAAACCACATATATCACATGTGAACATTTTGAAATTTATGTTTTTTTCTTTGTGTAAATGAAATACCTGATAATGTGACTCATGTTTAGATGACTGCTTAAGTTGATTTTTGGATATCTTGGTTGTGGGTAGTTTTTCATTCATGTATGTACATTTGAGATGCAGAAAAGTGCCTAAATGTTATTGTTGTTGTCATTGTTATTTTGACTATATACAATGTGTTGTGAAATAAATGACCATGGAACATTAATTTGAGCTGAACTTGTTTTATTAGCTTATTAGTTTACTTCTAGAGAAAACAGTAATACATGACAGTGAAAAATGACTGAAAATTAATCATGACACATGTTAGTGTGCCCCCTAAAAGCATAAGTAGCCCCTGCCTGGCCACCCAGTTACAGTAGTCTAGAACCGCCACTGATGTGATTCTCTTGTGGATCAAAATAAGCAAAGTGTTCTGAAGTGTAGAAATGTGTCTGTTAGCTGTACAAACGTTTCCACCCACGCTACAGGCGACAGGAGAACGACAGAACGTGTGTGTGTGTGAATGACATGCTACCCTCACTGACAAACATATTACAGTAAAAAACAAACAAATCCTCATGAAGTTACAGCTGAAGAATAAAACACATTGTCTTTGGTGTTCCACTTTATTATTCATGTTAGTGATCATTTCAAGTCTTCACAGAGATGTTGTTCAGACATACAGCTGAGATAATAAAGAGATCTGATGTGCATTTGTAACAAATGCACGGTTATGATTCTGTGTTTTCTGGAATTCTCTTCAGGCCGTGACATGCAGTAAATGCATTGAGAAATGTGCCCTGAAGTAAATCTGAGAGCATCTCTCTCTCGTGTCTGATCTGTGAGGGTAAGCTCTGCGTTCACACGTCTGTGTGTGAAATACTGCAACTGTACGCGTGCTGCACCCACACACACTCCCGAACGCATTCACCGTGAGTGACACACAATCTGATTTGATGTTTGTGATCTGATGTCTATCTGAGTAAAACAGGAGTGGAGGCGGGACTTGTTTCATTTAACAGAAACTGATTGGATGGAGAAGGTGGCATTTATATGAGAGGCGTGGAGTGGGCGGGGCTGAGAAAAAGATGCCCAGGTGACATCAGCCAAAATCAGAAAAGTTATTAGAGTTTGATGAAAAATTCCTTTCAACAAGAACCCGCACATGTGTTTTTTAGCAGGATTCATTCGTTCATGTTGCCCTAAACATTGGAGTCTTTCAGAAGTGAGATGTGTGAAGAGAGTCGTGTTCACCCTGATTCCCCGACCCGTCTTCAGGTATTTAATGTAAACAGAATAGCGTTCCAGAGCAAGCAGAAACAAACACAAAACTGTCCTCTCATGAGTCTCACAGTCACAGATCGGCTGGAGATGCTAAAACTTGACTCGCTGGGGCCCAGGTCAGGGAGCAGACAGTATGGCTTAACCAACTGTCTGCTTGCCGTCTCACGTCGCAGAATACACAAAATGTACAACATGTAGTAATCCGTTCTCCCAAACATCACAAAATAGAGACTGTGTCTGTCCCCCGGATTAGCAAACATAAAATAATGCGTAAACCTCTTGAAAGTAATTTAATAAACGTTAAACAAACTAAACATGAACAAAATACAGATAATCAACTGTTACGACTCGGATTGCTAAATATTAGATCTCTCTCTAATAAAGCACTTTTTGTTAACGATATGATAACAGATCATAAAATAGACATGCTCTGTTTGACAGAAACATGGCTAAAACCAGATGATTATATTGCTTTAAATGAATCTGTCCCCCAAGATTATTATTATAAACACGAGCCTCGTCTAAAAGGCAGAGGGGGAGGTGTCGCAGCACTTTACAATAACTCTCTTAGCATTTCCCAGAAGTCGAACTCTAAATATAATTCTTTTGAAGTCATGGTTCTTCATGTTTCAACACCTAATACTAAAGATAAAACACTTTTTAAATTGATTCTAGCTATTGTATATAGGCCTCCAGGGCACCACACAGATTTTATTAAAGAATTTGGTGGGTTCTTATCAGAACTAGTACTGGCCGCAGATAGACTCCTTGTCGTTGGTGACTTTAACATCCACGTAGATAACGTTACAGATGCCTTAGGAATGGCTTTCAAAGACACTCTTAACTCCATGGGCATTAGTCAACATGTGTCAGGACCCACTCACCTTCGTAATCATACTTTAGATTTAATACTGTCTTACGGTATAAATGTGGACGACGTTAAAATCCTTCAGCAGAGTGAAGACATTTCGGATCATTATCTGGTATTATGTTTGCTTCACTGGCCTACGGCTGCAAATAAAACTCATTGTTACAAATATGGTAGAACAATAACTTCAACTACCAAAGATGCGTTTCTCGATAATCTGCCCGAATTGTCTCAAATCATGAGAAATAACGTTGAAGATCTTGACATTACCACTGAAAATTTTAATTCCACCTTCTCGGTAACGCTAGACAAAGTTGCTCCACTACGTTTAAAGAAGATTAAAAATGGCAGCCCCACACCGTGGTATAATGAACACACTCAGGCTCTAAAGAAAGCGGCCCGAAAAATGGAGCGCAACTTTAAGAAAACTAAATTAGAGGTATTTCGTACAGCATGGAAGGATAGTATTCGAAAATACAGGAAAGCCCTAAAAACTTCTAGATCCGCCTACTTTTCATCACTAATAGAAGAAAACCAGCACAACCCTAGGTTTTTATTTAACACGGTGGCTAAATTAACAAAAAATAAATCGTCAGTGACTTCTGATCCTGTATATCAGCATAGCAGTGATGAATTTATGAACTACTTCACATATAAAATCCAAGATATTAGAGAAAAAATTATAACAATGCAATCAGAAGTGAAACCCGCTGAACAAACTAACTACAGCGCCCTTAAGGAGAAAATGCAATTATTTTATACCGTAGATCAAGATGAGCTGTCTAAAATTATTAGATCATCTAAATCAACAACATGCATACTAGACCCTATACCTACAAATCTACTGAAAGAGATGCTCCCAGAAATTATAGATCCTCTTCTTGGTATTATTAACTCATCTCTGACATTAGGACATGTGCCTAAAGCATATAAGGTGGCTGTTATAAGGCCCCTTGTCAAAAAACCCCAACTCGACCCTAGAGAACTAAGGAACTACAGGCCTATATCGAATCTACCTTTCATATCTAAAGTTCTGGAAAAAGTAGTTTCAACTCAATTATGCTCCTTCCTCCAAAGGAATGACATCAATGAAGAATTCCAGTCTGGATTTAGAGCATGTCACAGTACAGAGACTGCTTTGATCAGAGTTACAAATGATCTGCTATTGGCGTCTGACCGAGGTTGTATCTCGTTATTGGTGCTGCTAGACCTTAGTGCTGCATTCGATACCATTGACCACAGCACACTCCTACATAGACTCGAAAATTATGTCGGCATTAAGGGAATAGCTTTGAAATGGTTTAAATCTTATTTATCCGACCGTTTTCAATTTGTAGCAATAAACAATGAGGTGTCACGCAAATCGCAAGTCCAGTACGGTGTACCACAGGGCTCAGTCTTAGGGCCTCTGCTCTTCGCATTATACATGCTACCTCTAGGAGATATAATAAAGCGACACGGAGTTAGCTTTCACTGTTATGCTGATGATACTCAACTTTATATTTCCTCGAAGCCTCATGAAACACAGCAGTTCCATCGAATAATGGAATGCATAGTCGATATAAAAAACTGGATGAGTAACAACTTTTTATTACTGAACTCGGACAAAACGGAAGTGTTACTTATTGGACCGAAAACTGCTATAAGTAACAACCAAGAATACTGTTTAACTATTGACGGATGTTCCATAAAACCCTCGTCGTCAGCAAAGAATCTTGGCGTTCTATTCGATAGTAATCTGTCATTTGAGAGCCACGTCGCCAACACCTGTAAAATTGCGTTTTTCCATTTTAAGAATATATCTAAACTACGTCATATGCTGTCAATCTCAGATGCAGAGAAGTTAATTCATGCATTCATGACATCAAGACTAGACTACTGTAATGCACTGTTAGGTGGTTGCCCTGCAGGCTTATTACAAAAACTCCAATTGGTCCAAAACGCGGCAGCTCGAGTTCTTACACGTACAAAAAAGTATGAACATATTAGCCCGGTTCTGTCAACCTTGCACTGGTTACCTATAAAGCATCGCGTTAACTTTAAAATCTTGCTTATTACCTATAAAGCCTTACATGGTTTAGCTCCTCAGTACTTGAATGAACTCCTTTTGTATTACAGTCCTTCACGTGCATTACGCTCTCAGGCGTCCTGTCAGTTGGTAATACCTAGAATTTCAAAATCAAGTGCAGGTGGTAGATCCTTTTCCTATCTAGCGCCTAAACTTTGGAATAGTCTTCCCTGCACTGTCCGGGAGGCAGACACACTCTGTCAGTTTAAATCTAGACTAAAGACGCATCTTTTTAATCTTGCATACACTACTCTTCCATAATATAAATCTTCAGAGGGTTTAGGCTGCATTAGTTAGATCAACCGGAACCAAAAACACAACTGATGTACTTGTTGCATCAAAGAGTACAGAACAGTACTCTACTCTCAGCCAGTCTTGTCTCATTGTTCCAAGGTTACCACAGCGAGCAGGATGCAGTTCATGGCCTGACCTGATGGTAGAGCGGAGAATGGGAAGTGGGGACCTGACAAGAGCTGAGATGATAGAGCTGGATAAAGAAGGACGCGGTCTCTTGACATGTCTTCACCACAAAACTTCAAATGCTATTAGATTATTAATGATAATCTTAAACTATAATTTATTTTATTATTAAGTTTATTTATTTTATTTAGCCTTGTTGTGCAAGTTCTCTGGAGCTTGTGCAGAGGCAGCAGCTTTTGCCAGAGGGGAACTGGAATCCCCTGGTTGGGCCTGGGTTCTCCTGAGGTTTTTTTTCTCGATTAGAGTTTTGGGTTCCTCGCCACCGTTTGCATACTGTTTTTGCACTATCTGCCTGACCGGGGGGGCTGCTTTAGAATTTTAAAGTTTTACTTAATTAATATTGCATATAGGAATTTATAGTCTGTTATATTTGACCTGTGCTTCTCTCTCCTTTATCCTAAATGTGTGCTCTCACTCAGCGTGTGTGTGTGTGTGTGTGTGTGTGTGTTTGTGTGCATACTTGTCTGTGTACGTACGTGTGTGTGTGTTGTGTGTGTGTGCGTGCGCATCCGTCTGTGTGTGTGTGTGTGTGTGTGTGTGTGTGTGTCTCTATGTCTATGTGTGTTAGTACGTGTGCATATTGTGTGTGTGGAGTGTTTTGTATGTGGGTATGTCTGTCTTCTGTGTCTTCAACCTTTTCTTGTTTCTGCAGGTACAACTGTAATTATTTTGCTTATAGTCAATATGTCTCATGTACAGCTGCTTTGTAACAATGAAAATTGTAAAAGCGCTATATAAATAAAGTTGAGTTGAGTTGAGTTGAGATGTTTGATCGTCATACATGAAGCATGTTCTGTTTTAACGTGTTTAGTTTGGAAATATCTGTCAATATTATGCCAGAGGCAGTTCAATGACAGACTCGGCTTTCCTGTAGACCCAGAAGAACCTTCAGAAGATTCATGTGTGTTTGAGCTGTGAAGTGTGTAGAGATCTTCACGTTTATGACAGGTGTGTGTGTGTGTGTGTGTGTGTGTGTGTGTGCGTGCGTGCGTGCGTGCGTGGAGAATGTTTAATCTTTAATGTTTTATGATTATGTGAGTGAATCTCTTGAACACATGCGCAGATTTAGCAGTAAGTTTCATGAAAACTGTTAAGAACACGTCCCAGTCACATTTCACATCAAAATCTAAAGAAAGGATTAACACTTTTTTGCATAAAGAAACAACAAGAGACTTTACCATTATCATTATAATCCCGGATGTTCATTCCCCAATTCTCTATTGTCATCAATAAATATTTGAAGAGTTTGGTTCCAAAATGAGATATCTCCGTTTTTAAAATTGTTCAAAAATCATGTTTTTTTATTGTGCATTCCAATTGATATCAATCAAACTGCAGTTGGTCTGTTTTGATTGAAGCCATAATAACTCAAAAAAATACAGCCAAATAACACAATAAAGCACAGTAAAAACACGTTAACATAATAGTCATCACATTTTGGAAGCAAACTCTTCATTTGTACTTTTTAACGAGTAAAAGGTACTGCAATATCAGTACAATAAATAAATAAACAAACACTTCACAATAAAGATATGATTTTATTTCAATACTTTATATTTAGGCTATGATTTCAAATGTGCATGATAGAAATGCGAATGTTGTTGTTTTCTTAACTTATCTAGCGTGTTTCTCTACAGTGTCAGTGTATCTCACACTCTTTGAAGTCATTTGTTTTAACTCTTTGTTTTTTTTACTTGGTTATGTTAAGTGCATGAGAGGAAGCGCCAGAGATATAAAGGGTGTGTTCAGATCGTGTGCCAGAAACACGAGTGCAGTTTGGAGTCGGTGGTCTGTGGGCGTGGTCTTCCGATCCCCAAAACCTCGAGCTCTTCCTCCTTCAGTTTCACTCCTGTTGCGCAGGACGCGCGCTCGGTTGTATCCGCGTAGATCGGCTGTGTTCGCGCCTCTGCTCGCCCGCTCTCATTCGGACCCGCAGCCGCTGACGAATCATTTCATCCGCACGAGACGAGCGCAGTCATCATGAGTTTATACAACGCGCCACGCGGCGCGAACACGATGAGCCGGCGCGCGGGATCCCGGAGCGATCTCAACCAGACGGCCGCGTATCCGTACGCGCGCGCAGAGGCGGGGGCGCAGCGGGGCAGTAATGGATACAGTCAGAGTTTGTCCAGAGGATCAATGAGTGCCGGAGAAGTGTGAGTAAACACCTGCTGCTGCGCAAAAACACGTCTTTCAACCATCACATTAACACAGCGCGATATTTATAGCTCGCGTCAAACTGTTAAGTTAAGTAGTGTGTGTAGGGCACGTACTCTCAAAATAAAACTTCAACCGCTTTTGTTCTTAAAAGAACAATATCTTCTCATAGTCTGATGGGAAAATGTCCTCTCCAAATGAACTTCTATATAACAGACAGTTTCTGTGGATGTTAAAGACTCTTTATAGAACATTTTAAAAAGATTTTGGTTTATTTTTTTCTTGGACTGTGAACACTTTTAAATTAAAGTTTTGTAAGGAAAGAACATAAGGGCTTTTATACATCACTCTGTAAAATCAATGTATATATATATGTGCGTGTATAGCAATTATTTATCTGTGAATAATAGTTTAGACGTTTGGTTTGTAAATAAAACAGAATAAAGTAGATGAGACTTTATATAAATACTAAATATGCAGTTTGGTGCTGTTTTAGAGAGGATATAGATGACAAAGATGAAAGATTTAAATGTTTGTGTTTAATTGAAATGTAAGCTGAGTGAATATGAAGTCGCGCTTGTGTAACACAATCCATCAGGACACTGTGAAGCTGCTTTGTTGTGTTTCTGTGTTTGACTTTACAGCACACACACTGTGTCGTGTGAATGGTAAAATGCCGTCGAAGCTTTTGCTTGAATGTATTGAGAATAATTTCACGTCCCTGTGGGGAAGGAGACGCCTGCGGTATCTAAGCACCCGACTGCAGGTCATGAGTCATCTGCCCATAAAACTCTCTCCTTCATTCACATGTAGATCACACTTCATCTGATCTGTCTGACACTCATTTACTTCTCAACTACTGCTCGCATACACAACAGAAAAAACATGCACTCTCACCTAAATACAGTAATAAAAAAAATGTTCAGCTGTTTTCATGCTTTTGCTTCTTGAATGCAGATTAAAATAGTAACTTGTAAGTAAGTAAATTCTCTCAAAAATATAGATTTGTTTGGTGAGATAATTCTTTAAAGACTGTCAGTCATGTTGAGTGTTAAATGAGCAGATCGTTTTTGGTTTGGAGTTGTGCCCGGGGCTTCGGTTGGGCGTCTGTGAGAGCTCGTGGGGCGGTGGAGGAATGCATCACTGTAGTTAAACTAATGCAGCCGGCAGCTTTCACATGGATGTGCAGTAAAATTGATGCTGTGAGGGCCTCAGGTCAAGTGTACATCTGGTTTAGAAGAGGAAAATGTTATCACATCAAAGAGCCCTACCGAAAAACTTCTGCTGCAATTCAAGGACATATTTGTGATTTATATGTTGCTAGCAAAAAACAAACCGAATCCAAAAACTCATCAACTCTGAATGGTTATGAATGGATGAATGTGAAAGCAAATGAGTTGTTTTATGTAGTTCCAGTGAGCACTCGAGACATGATTGACATCAGATTGTTTTGTTTATCAGACCTCAGATGAGCTCCGTCCAGCAGAGGATTCAGTTTCTACAGAAACAGTGTCAGGATTATCTGGACAGAACTGCATTACTACTGCAATGTGTGAGTATCGCCATCATCTTCAGCTCTCATTCAGACAAGAACATACAATTCACTCTCATGTGCTTGTAAATCTGCATTTGAAAGAATTCGTAGTTTTGTGGTGAACTGTCCCTTTAAATGTGTTCATCATATGATGATGTCATTTACCACAGAAAAAAATTCAAAAGCACTTGAGTCATCAGAAATAAATGTTTAAAATATGTACACCCTTGTTACATGATGTAGTTTGTATAAATGTGTTGTTATGGGCTGGGGGATGTATATCGCGATTCACGTCTAAATGGATTCTGTGTTTTCTGCACAGCTCTTCTGTGAACCACACGGCTCTTTGATCAGTAGGAAGTGCTGCTCGAGCTAAAATCACTACGGGATTGCGTCCTTTGTAACGTGCATTTGAAAAGGCAACACTCGTCAAACATGCTCACTATAAATATACTTTATTATCATGAAAATACCTGAAAAGGTTTGAAGAACAGCGATAGAATATCACCATTTTCGCCATTTCTGGAACTAATCGGTCTTCTTCTGTTGCCCATATTCGGAGTTTCTGCGCGAGAGCGCCCTCTTGGCTTTCGGATGTGGCGGCATTTAACCGTAATTCATTGAGAAACTGAGAGCATAATAATCACACGATATATCGCCCAGTGTTTAACGGTCGTGTCACACGTGTTTTTCTAACTCCAGTGTTATTCAAGTTCAAGTATGACAGGAATGCGTGTTTGTTTATGTCAAAATTCCTCGCTAGTTAAATGCTTTGTGAGGAAATGAAGGTGCAGTTAAACATCGGTATGTATGTTTATAGTTAAAGACGCAGGTGCTGCAATAAAGCATCAAGTTGTGTTTGAGTTTACAGTTCACAGTATTTATGAGTGTCACATTTCAAGTGGAGTTTTATGTTTTGAATGAGTTCATGGCTCTGTAGTCAAACACAACTCAGTTAGCCACAGTGACACCAGTGAATGTGTGTGTGTGTGTGTGTAGGGCGGAGATCCCCGTAGTTTAGCTGAAGCTGAAAACTTTCTGGGATCTGCTGTTGACTTCACTGAACAGCTCAGAGAAATCTCTTTAGAGTTCAATCATCAGAACCTGCCATCAGACAGCCTCATGCACAGGTGACACACACACACGCACACACACGCGCGCGCACGCGCGCACACACACACACACACACACACAGTGTCATCTGATGACACCCGTGTTTGTTTTTATATCATGGTGGGAATTTTTATGAACAGATATCTGAAGTAAACACAGGTTTGTTACCCTGTACACACCATACACACAACTACACACTACCAGTACACACAAGTACAGACTACATGGACAGACTATACACACAAGTACACACTACAAATACACAACATACACTACAAGTACACACTATACACAAGTACATGCCTGTACAATGTGAGCACACACACTTTCATGTGCATTGACAACAGTCACATCTGTTTCTGTCCATGCTGAAGCTGTAACAATGCTCTCTCTCTCTCTCTCTCTCTCACTCTCTCTCTCTCTCTCTCACTCTCTCTCTCTCTCTCTCTCTCTCTCTCTCTCTC
>NC_079904.1:313328-315457 GCF_024868665.1 Triplophysa rosa | reverse complement strand
CTCTCTCTCTCTCTCTCTCTCTCTCTCTCTCTCTCTCTCTCTCTCTCTCTCTCTCTCTCTCTCTCTGTCTCTCTCTCTCTCTCTCTCTCTCTCTCTCTCTCTCTCTGTGTGTGTGTGTAGTGTGAATGTGTTTTGTGATCAGATCAGGGAGTTGAGTGTTGATCTGAACTCTGCTCCGCAGCAGAAGTTGAGCAGTAGAACCATCAGACGCAGCGTGAGTCGAGATGAACCAAAGTTCTTTACTGAAGCTATGGCCTGGATCACACAACAGAAGGTAAACAACACAACACACATTCTGTGTCACTGTTTGCTTGATGTGCATCCCTTCAGAGGAAACACACAAATATTGAGACGTCACGTATCACCTGAAGGCTGTCACACAGTATATGGAGATTTTCATGTTTGATTCCTCTCACTGAAAATACAAGTGTGAAACAGGAACCTGTCAGATGTGTAATGTGCAGATACATGGAGTATAAAAGCGAGATTAGAACCACGTCTGTGTGCTTTTAATGTCAGCTGTGATGTGTGATTTATAGTGTAATGTTGTCATTATGATCAAATAAAGATCAACCTTTTTGTGCTAAAATCCTGATCTGTTTCTTAGTCTCACATGTTGTGTGTAGCTTTCCAGAACATACTGAAGGATTAATATAATGATTAGATTGTGTTCAATTGAATTAATTGTTAATCGCGTGTGTGCGTGTGCAGCGGCTGATAGAGACCTCTCAATGGGGTGATGACTTGACAGCCATTGGACAGCAGATAGCCAATCACAGCGCGTTTCAGAGCTCCATGCAGAGAAGTGTTGAAGTGGATCGAGCTCGGGCTGAACTGGTGAGCACACACACACGCACGCACGCACACACACACGCACGCACGCACGCACGCACGCACGCACGCACGCACGCACACACACACACAGTTTATATATTTTGATGACAAAGATGAGCACATTCGCTGATAAGTTACAACAACAACAAAATATGGGTTAAATATGTATATATATATATATATATATAAATAAGAGTTAAAAATCATGTTTTTTTATTGTGCATTCCAATGAATATCAATCAAGCAGTTGGTTTGTTTTGATTTAAGCCATAATAACAAAAAAATACAGCTAACTAACACAATAAAACATGATTTTTTTTTAGTTATCTCATTTTGAAAATGAACTCTTCATATCATCAGTGATCTGATATGATGTGAATTTGTTGTGTTATTGTTGTAGATGAGAGGCAACGAGCAAACCCCAGATATAAGCAAATCTTACCTGAATAAACTGGAGCAGGAGTGGGACAGTCTGCAGGTGAGAGACACGTTCACATCAACTCAAAAACATGACAACTAAAGCTGTGTTTCACAGTTTCATTTGTGTGTCTTCAGAAAGCAGCGTATCAGCGGGGAAAGAACTTACACGACCTGCGTAACGTCATCGAGGACATATGCAATCAGATCATGTGGGTGAATGACAGAGAAGAAGAAGAGCTGGTGTTTGACTGGGCCGATAACAACATAGACGCATACATCCCGAAAAAAGAGGAGAGCTTTTCTGTAAGCACACACACACAGACAGCTCACACACACACAGACAACACACACAGACACGCGCACAGACACGCGCACACAGACGCGCACACGGACAGCGCGCACAGACACACGGACACGCACACAGACAGCACACACGGACACGCACACGGACACGCACACAGACAGCGCGCACAGACACACGGACACGCACACAGACAGCACACACGGACACGCACTCAGACACACACGCACTCAGACACACATGCGCACAGACACACACACGGACACAGACAGCACACACGGACACGCACTCAGACACACACGCGCACAGACAGCACACACAGATACGCACACAGACAGCACACACAGACACATGGACACGGACACAAACAGCACACACGGACACGCACACAGACAACACACACGGATACGCACACAGACCGCACACACAGACACATGGACACGGACACGCACACAGACAGCACACAGGCACACACGGACACGCACACAGACAGCACACACGGACACGTACACAGACACATGGACACGAACACGGACACGCACACAGACAGCACACACGGACACGCACACAGACA
>NC_079904.1:285372-312471 GCF_024868665.1 Triplophysa rosa | reverse complement strand
ACACACACGCACACAGACAGCACACACGGACACGCACACGGACACACACTCAGACACACGCGCACAGACACGCACACAGGCACACACACACAGGCACGCACGGACACGCGCACAGACACGCACACAGACATGCACACGGACACGCACACAGACACACGGACACGCACTCAGACACACACGCACACAGGCGCGCACGGACACGTGCACAGACACACGGACACAGACACGCACACGGACACGCACTCAGACACACACGCACTCAGACACACACGCATTCAGACACACGGACACGCACTCAGACACACAGGCATGCACGGACACGCGCACAGACACACACGCACACAGGCGTGCACGGACACGCGCACAGACACACGGACACGCACACAGACACGCACACGGACACGCACTCAGACACACACGCACACAGGCGCGCACGGACATGCGCACAGACACACGGACACGCACTCAGACACACAGACACGCACACGGACACGCACTCAGTCACACAAGCACACAGGCGCGCACGGACATGCGCACAGACACACGGACACGCACTCAGACACACGGACACGCACTCAGTCACACAAGCACACAGGCGCGCACGGACATGCGCACACGGACACGCACTCAGACACACGCGCACAGACAGGCACACACGGACTCAGACACACACGCACTCAGACACACACGGACCTGCGCACAGACACACGTGCACAGACACACACGCACAGACGCGCGCACAGACACACAGACGCGCGCGCAGACATGCACACACAAACATGCTCAATAGGAACTCAATAACTACGAGTACATGAGTTAAATTAGTGAACATGTCCTGCTGAGGTGATTTAGATGGAAATACTGGGTAATAAAGCAAAGATTCTTGTAAAGTGTAATAAATGTTTGTGAATTGTGTGTTTGTTTTGCAGAAGTTAATGAGTGAATTGGAACAAAAGGAAGTTCATCTGAATGTTTTGAGGGGAAAGGTGGACATACAGCTGAAGAACAAACATCCCGCGTCTGATAAGATTCAGGTAAACATGTCTCTCTCTCTGTGTTTGTTTTGTGTCATGTGTTATTGTTGTGTTACACACTCTGAGAGTGTGTGTGTGTGTGTGTGTGTTTAAAGGCGTACATGGAGACGTTACAGATGCAGTGGAGCTGGCTTCTGCAGATCACCAGATGTATTCAAGTTCATCTGAAGGAAAATGCACGGTACAGTCAGGTAACAGTGATCCACATCATCCTTCATAAGACGCGCTTCATTAGCTGTCGATGAATCAGTTTTTATGCAAAATGTCAACAGTTTCACCCAAATTGTTGATCCTAAAAACAGGCACACACTCTCGTTTCCATGGAAGTGAAATGTGAACTGTTTTCATGCGATGTATGTAAAACAGATCTGACTTCAGATCATGTTCTCATGCACACATAAACAAGAAACGTATCAATAATATGAACTGTGTTGTCCAGTTCTTTAAAGAGACGACACAAATGAACAGTAAACTCCAGAAAGAACACGACAACATCCGTAAGAACTTCACCTGTGAGAAATCCACTCCCCTTCATTCCTTACTGGAGCTTTTACAAGAACTGGAGGTAAGAAACGTTCAGACACGTCTCTCCTCTGTCCAGAGGTGAATTCAGCTTCTCATGTGTGTGTGTGTGTCAGAGAGAACGTGAGCGTTTGACAGAACAGAAGGAGATGGTACAACAGCTGGTGAATAAATCCAAAAACATCATCAGACTCAAACCCAGAAACCCAGAGGAGAAGATCACGGGTCAGCGCATCCTCGTACGGGCGCTCTGTGACTTTAGACAAGATGAGGTGACGCACACAAACACACACACACACACGCTCTTGTCATCCTTTCAACTGTTCTTACATAAACTGAAAATGTCGTGCGTCTCTAAACAGAACACAATTCATAAAGGAGATGAAGGGATTCTGAAGGATAACTCTGAACGGACCACATGGCACGTGACAGGCCCGGGAGGAATGGACATGCAGGTGCCTTCAGTTTGTCTGATCGTTCCGTCTCCAAATCCACTGGCTGTCAATCTCGCCAACAAGTATGACACACGCGTGAACACACAAACACGCACACGCACGCACACACACACACACACACACACACACACACACACACACACACACAATGTCTGTGTGTGTGGTTAGTTTTTGTTTTGTCCTTTGAATACTCAAGTCTGTATATACATATAAAAATGATTTATATAAATTGACAGTAAAATAAAGTTAAACACATCAAATAGTGAAGGACATGCGTGTGTTGCGTATCATCATGTGAAGTGTTGTGTTGTGTTGTGTGTTGTGTTGAATGGCAGGAATTCTCAGTATTACGAGGCGATTTTATCCGTGTGGAATCAGCTGTACATTAATGTCAAGAGTATAATATCATGGCAGTACTGTATGCTGGACATTCAGCGGATCAACTCCCTCACCATCGCCATGGTAGCGATCCATCCCATCCCCTAAACAAGTGATGTTGCTCACATAAAGAAGTGTGTTTAAAGATCTCTGTGGCCGTGTGTGTGTGCTGGTGTGTGTTTAGGTTGCCAAAATGGGCACAGAGGAGTACAACAACATCCTGAGGAGTATGGAAGCACACTTTCAAGAGTTTAAGAAACACTCCGAGAAATCAGAGCTGTTCAGTGCTGACGATCAGAAACACATCGAGACGCAAATCACAGGAGCTTCACAACACTGCAACAAACTCAACGTACAACTGCCGTCATACAGTAAGTACACGCGCGCACACACGTCTGGTTTATTATCCCCGTGGGGACAGTCCATAGGCGTAATGTTTTTATACTGTAGAAACTGTATATTCTATCCCCTATCCCTAACCCTATCCCTAAACCTAAAGATCATAGAACACTTTTTGCATTTTTAGATTTGTAAAAAATATTGTTCTGTACAATTTATTAGCTTTTGTGCCCATGAGGACCTCAATTTTGGTCCCCACAGTGACACGAGTCCCCATGAGTTGGTGTGCATTCAGGTTTAGGTCCCCACCGGGATATACAAACATGAACACACACACGCACACACACACACACACACACGCGCGCACACACACACACATACAGAGTGAACATGTGCACACACACACACATATACACAAAGACACACACAGACTTCATCACACAGACACACACACACATATACACAAAGACACACACAGACTTCATCACACAGATACACACACACATATACACAAAGACACACACAGACTTCATCACACACACACACACATATACACACAGACTTCATCACACAGACACACACACACACACACATATACACAAAGACACACACAGACTTCATCACAAAGACACACACAGACTTCATCACACAGACACACACACACACACACATATACACAAAGACACACACAGACTTCATCACACAGACACCCCACACACACACAAGATCACTACAACACACACAACAGCACACACCACACACGCGCACACACGCGCATCATCACACACACACACACACACACACAACACACACACACACACAACACACACACAACACACACACAACACACACACACACACAACACACACACACACCCCACACACACACACAACACACACACACACACAACACACACACACACACAACACACACACACACACAACACACACACACACAACACACACACACACAACACACACACACACAACACACACCACACACACACACACACACACAACACACACAACACAACACAACACAACACACACACCACACACGCGCACACACGCGCACACACACACACACACACACACACACACGCACGCACGCACGCACACACGCACGCACGCACACACGCACACACACACACACACACACACACGCACACACACACACACGCACACACACACGCATACACACGCACACACACACACACACGCACGCAAACGTACACACACACACAGACTTTGGTTGACTATCCCCGTGGGGACAGTCCATAGGCGTAATGTTTTTATACTGTACAAACTGTATATTCTATCCCCTATCCCTAACCCTATCCCTAAACCTAAAGATCATAGAACACTTTTTGCATTTTTAGATTTGTAAAAAATATTGTTCTGTACAATTTATTAGCTTTTTTGCCCATGAGGACCTCAATTTTGGTCCCCACGGTGACACGAGTCCCCATGTGTTGGTGTGTATTCAGGTTTCCGTCCCCACCGGGATATACAAACATGAACACACACACACACAGCCTCTTTCACACACACTCAAAACAACACTTAACATTTATCACAACCACAACACACCACCTAAATCACACACACACGCACAACAACACTCACACATTCATCACACAGACACAACTTTAATCACACATGCATGCGCACAGACACACACGCACACACATTCATCACATACTGTACACACACACGACTACAACACAACCTTCATCACATACACACAACAACACATGCTCAACAATTACCACATACACACACACAACACACAGCCTCTTTCACACACTCAAAACAACACACACACATACATCACACACACACNAAACAAACAAACACGCATGCACACACACACAAACACACACATGCACACACATAAACAGACCACACACACACACACACACACACACACCACACACACGCACGAGTCACACACAAACACACACTCACACACACACACACAAACACACACATCTCTGCACACACACACACACACACACGCGCGCACACACACACACATACAGAGTGAACATGTGCACACACACACACATATACACAAAGACACACACAGACTCCCTCACACACACACACACATATACACCAAGACACACACAGACTTCATCACACACACACACACACACATATACACACAGACTTCATCACACAGACACACACACACACACATATACACAAAGACACACACAGACTTCATCACAAAGACACACACAGACTTCATCACACAGACACACACACACACACACATATACACAAAGACACACACAGACTTCATCACACAGACACGCACTCACTGGTGTGTTTGATTGACATCTGACAGATCCATTATGTGCTGTCATTTGTCCTCATCAACCCGGTCAGAGAGAGCCGGAGAGACACTGATGTGATGTGGTTATGGTTTGTGTGTTTGTGTGTTGTAGCTGCTCGAGGAGAGGGTTCAGAATATACGGTAGCTGTGAGTGTGAAGATGTTGAATGAACTCAACGCTCTTCACTTAAAGCTGGACAGAGCCGAGTCTTCTCTCAACACCTTCCTGTACATCCCCGTCGGAGAGAACGCACCTGATGAATGCACTCGACACATCACCACAACACAGGTTCACACAAAACAGACATGCACAATACACACGACAAAATATGCTTCAAGAAATATTACAGCTGGAAAACATCTTTTTGATGAAATCAAATGCATCCGTTCACCTGAAATGAGTCAAACTGGCTCAACAGCTGGATACAAAACTACACACAAATACAATCCAGACTAAATAAAAGTTCATTCATTTGCAACACAAATGAACATGATTTGCTCTGAAAACAGGGAAGTGTTATCTGCTGTGAAGAGAACATTCACCATGGTTTAATTCTAGTTAACGTGTTTTCTGGCAGGTTTATTACTTTTTTCTTTCAAGTCATGTTTACTGTGGTACACTTGTATGGAGGACAATAGTGCCATTTAGAAATAAAAATGAAGAATCAATTGATGAATTTAATCATTAAAACATCAATTAATTATATATTATTTAAAAAGGGATTTATTTGGTTACATTTTTATGTTTTAATTATTAAATTGAGCAATGCATTCTTCATTTTATTTCTAAATGGCGCTATTGGTCCTCCATACATTTGTGGATACCATGTTTCGACCACAAATACAACAAAAGAGCAATAGTTACACAGTAAAACCACGTGTGGTGTTGTATGGATGTAAACTCGCTGTTATTGTGCTCAGGCCTTTCAGAGAGACGTAGAAAGCGCACGAGGAGAGTTTGTGAGGCTGAGAGACGGCGTTCAGGATGAAGTGAAGGACACGGTGAACACTGATAAGGGCAGATACCTTCAGAGTCAACTGGACATCATCAATCGCAGACTTCACGAGCTGGAGACGTTCATCACTACACATGTGCAGAGGTACAAACATGAGCACATGTCCGCTGTCAATCACTGTCAGTCACAGGTCAGGTGTCACATGTTCGGTGTGTGTGTTAGGTTACATTCACTCAAGTCTCTGCTGAAGGGTTTACTGAACATCCAGGATGTTGTTAAAGTTTATGAAGCTCGACTGACTGAGAAAGAGACGACTTCACTTGACCCAGACGACCTTCAGAAGTACCAGAATGAGCTCAAGGTGAACGTTTACATCATCTGCATATACAGAAGCACAGGCTTCTAAACAGTCTGTGAAGATGCATTAATTCACATCCTTCTTCGTGTGTGTGTGTGTGTGTGTGTGTGTGTGTGTGTGTGTGTGTGTGTGTGTGTGTGTAAACTGAAGTAAATAGAAATGTATAATGTGACCTTACAGAACTTGATATCTTTATGTTCAGAGAATGCAGAGCGACATGGAGCAGAAGCAGGATTTGTTGAATTCACTGATGCTGGAGTTGAACAGAATTCATCAGTTGAATGAACAGACGGAACAGACGCGCTACAGGTGTCTAGTGAACACTGAGCAGTACACTGAACACGTCCGTCAGTTATCAGAGCGCTGGAAACGCATTCACGTACAGATCAACAGCAGGTGAGAGAGAGAGAAACTCTTCACGGCCGATCACACAGAACACATTTACATTGATGCATTTGGCAGATGCTTTTATCCAAAGCGACGTACATTTCATTATCCTATACATTTGTTTCTAAGTATGTACAATCCCCTGGGATCCAACCCATGACCTTGGCGTTGTTAGCGCCACTCTCTAACCACTGAGCTACAGTGAAAAGAGAAGTGCGCTGCAATTTTTTTGTTGCTATGCTGCCCTGTCAGCCAAGAGCTGCGTCTGAATTCGCTCACTTGTTCACTCGTGCACTCGTGCACTATTCCCTATATAGTGAATGATAAATAGTGAATGACAATTTCGGACACTGGCATAACATATCCTGCGTCTGACATTCGTCATAACGCTTATATCACACCTGTGTGGCTTCATGAGTTGTTTTGTAAAATGGTAAAGTTCATTTTTACATTATTTGTCACGTTTATTGTAGGTTTATTTGTTTTTAATAAAGAGAACAAATTAAATGTTTGCCACGTTTATTAACTATTACATTTATTACGTTTAATAAAATTACTTAATATATTTAAAATAAAGCACTGCTACATTCATTTAATCTGTTTATTCTCAAAAAGTAGAAAATAACTGTCAACGAGAACAAACACAAGTGTATAAACGCACATTCGTGGCATTAACGGTCACTCTCCTCCAGCTGATTCTAATCAGACGGTTGATTCTCGTTGTATCATGGGAAATATGAGTGAGCGAGTGTTCATTGGATGTACACTCAAAATCAGAATGCATTGTGGGTAAAAAGTAGTGAACAAATGTTGTTTACTCAGAATTCGGACAACACTACAAAATGGCGGACACCCGATATAGTGCACTACATAGGAGATAGGGGGCAAATTCAGACACAGCTAAGGATTATAGCGCGAGCGCTCTAGTTGCTGTTAACTGTCATTTTAGCATAAACTAAGACAGGTTCAAGCAAAAAGCGCTTGCTCTGGACTTTGCTCGTCGAAGTCTCTCCTTCATCATTGCACGTCTCTGGACGTTTCAAGCAACTGTAAAGTTCCGTCAGCATAACGGGAGGACCACCTCTCCTTTCATTCGATTGGACAGTGGGGAAAAAAAGGCCAAAAACGTGAAGTGCCCACTGAGAACAATTCAAAAGAGGTGCGTCTAACAGCAAAAAACACGTTCTGTCTGATCGGCCCCTTCTTCTGTTCATCTGCAGTGTTGGTCTGTTCACTGGTGATGTTGTGTTTCTCTCAGGTGTCATGATCTGGACGTTTACCTCCCGCTGCTCCGGCAGTATCTGAACTCCAGCTCCGGTCTGAGTGAATGGATTAGTCAGAGACGTATTGACACTCAACAGAGCGTGAAGACAGACGACAGCACCACTTACACTCAACGTCTCAATCAACAGAAAGTCAGAATCACTCACAATCTGCAGCTCATCAATATCACTGACACACACATTTGATATTCATTGCTTTTGCCTTTATAATGTGTGCAGGCTGTAAACTCTGAAATAAAATCCAAAAGAGACCTGCTGGAGACCGTCCAGAACGATGGGAACGCCTGCATCAGTACCATCAAGGTGTTTGAAACATGTTTTATAGTGTCCACATAACAAAACACCATGTGTATGAAAACAGTCCCGATCAAATGTAATAAAATCGAATATACAGTAATTTATAGATCTACTGATACTCGCTGTCTGATCAATCCCACACTACTGTATTCATATTCATTTCTCACGTGTTCTGTCTCTGTAGAACTATGAGCTGGAGTTAGCCTCTTACAGTGCTGGACTGGAAACTTTGCTCAACATTCCCTTCAAGAGAACCCTTCTTCAATCACCGTCATCTGCCATTTCACAAGAGGTACAAACACCACCTCATACTTCACCAGTGGACACAGACAGTGTTGTTTTTATTGTAATAAAATGATTGTGTTCTCGTGTTTGTGTCCCAGGTGTCTTCTCTAAACGCACACTACTTGGAGTTACTCACTCGTTCAAGTGATTACTACAAACTTCTCATGGTCTCTCTGAAGAACATGGAAGAAATGAAGGTATTGTGAGGATTTGATGTGTTGCTCTCATCTCACATGCCACCTCCCACAGGGTGATCCTGATCATTTCTGTTCATCTCTGTAGATTCGCAATACCAGGATTGATCTTCTCAACGAAGAGCTTCAGCAGCTGAGAGACGCCATCAAGGACCACACAGAAACCAATGCCGCTTTACAGAAGACCCTCTCCAAGTACCAGCAGGAGCTGAGCGAGTCCCAGGATCATCTGCTTTCTCTGGAGGAGGTGAAGAGGAGCCAAGCTTTAAAGTGCATGGCCACACAGGAGAGTCTGGACTCCTCGACCAACCGTCTCCAAGAGCTCACGGAGGAAGTACGTCGCCTCAGACTCCAGCTGGAGGAGGGGGAGAGGAGGAAGACCATCGTGGAGGAGCGCTATACATTTTTGCAGCAGGAGTACGACGAAAGCATGCGTGTGAAACTGAAGGAGCTGGAGCAGGCCAACTGGGCCAAGATGGAGCTGGAGAAGACCGTGTCCGACCGGACCCAAGAGCTGGAGCGTCTGCGCAAGGAGTTGCAGGAGGAGGCACGGCGAGTGAAGGAGGCGCAGGCTGAGCTGGCGAAGGTAAGGCAGTTGCACAGCATAGAGATGCAGGAGGTGAAACAGACCTTCGAGTCTAAAATCCTCATTACGCAAACCAGCATGCAGAAGCTTTCTCAGCAGCAGGAGAACGATTCGGCCTCCGTGCGTCTGGAATGTGAACGATTCGAGGACGAATCTCGAGAATTGAAGGAGCAGCTGCGGAAGCTTCGGCTCTCCTTCGCTCAGGAGGAGGCTCGACGGAAGCAGCTGGAGGAGGAGGGGAAGAGGCTCGGTGCCGTCGGGACAGAAGAAGGTCAGAAGAGACACGAGCTGGAATCTCAGGTGCAGCTGCTGCTCAGCCAGAAACGTGAAGCTGAGAACAAATGGAAGGAAGTGCAGCAGGGCTCCAATCGAATGCTGCAAGAGAAGAGCAGCGAGATAAATCAACTCACGCGCAGTCTCGAGGAGGAGCGACGCGGGAAAAGAGCTCTGGAGGCAGAGAGAAGCCGACTGGAAAAAGAGTTGATTGACCTCAAGTCTAAGAATGAAACCTCTGGTGATGAACTGGTGAAGCTTCGCTCATCCCATCAAGAACTGAGTCTCATCCGGGTGGAGTTAGAGGCCCACGCCCTCGAGAAGAGCCGCTCCGAACAGACCATCGTGCGGCTACAGACCCGCGTACAAGAACTCCAAGAGGAGCTGAAGCGCCTGGAGAGCGAGCTGGAGAAGCAGCGGCGAGCGGCGGAAGATGAGGCCGGCAAGCGCAGGAAAATGGAGACGCAACTTGAAAAGACAAACCAGGCTATGCGGGAGTACACGACTACAATTACCACACTGCGCAAGAGCCACGAAGAGACCAACGTCGAGGCCAAACATGTGGACGAAGAGTGCAAGCGGCTGCAGGAAGCTCTGGACCGCAGTCTGAAGGAGAATAAAGTGTCTTCTCAGAGTCTGACTGCTCTGAAAGCGGAGATGAATACTCTAAAAGTCCAGCTGACACAGGAGCAGGGCCGCATCAAGGACGCTAACCAGCGCTACGACACCCTTCGCCATACCCTCGAAGAGAAGACCACCACTCTTAACGTGAGCACCGTCGAGATGGAGCGTCTGCAGAGAGTCAATGAAACTCTCAGTAAAGAACGTCTCCGTCTGGAGGAAGAGTTGCGACGTGCGCGTCTGGAGTGCGAGGAACTGCTTAAAGGCAAAAAGAACGAAGAACGTGAAATGGCCAATCAGATCGCAGCTCTGCAGAAACAGTTTGAAGCCAGCCAGCGTGCCAGCGCAGAACATGACAGGATTATGCGGCAGCTCACACGAGAGCGAGAAAAACTGCAGCTGGAGATAGAAAATACACAAAAACAAGCCAGTGAGGTACAAAAGGCTGTTTTAGGAGACTCCAGCGGTTTTAGATGTAGATGCTCTCGTCTCTCTCAGCCTGTTTGCTGTAGATGGTTACCTCCCGTGATCATCTGACATGCAAATTATTCTCCACTAATCATGTGCCACTCATTTGCATGTTTGTCAAATTTGCATGTTTGATCTCTGATCTCTGTACCACACACCACCGGATAATCAGATTAACATCTTCATTTGAGTGCACATGTGCTTCTTCACACACATCTACAGTATATCAACATCAAACTTGAAAATCAAAATTCTGTTATCAGTTTCTTACCCAAACCTGTACGTCTTCCTTTTGTGAACAGTCAAGTCAGTTTTCATTTCTATTGTATGAAAAAAAACTGTTTTTCATTAAAGATTTGTTTTACTGAAGAAAGAAAGTCTTACAGGTTTGGATCACTGGTAATTCAGTCTCTCGGTGCGTTTATATTTGGCATTAACATGCGACCTGTATCTGGATGTTGTCCACATACACATTGAAAAGACAAGTGTAAACGCGCTTCTGATCGGAATGTCATCGCGTGTCCTGATCCAGAGGTAGTCGGGGACACATTGGAACTCTCCGGTTCCCCGAGGGCTGCTGCCGCTTGTGTCTCGTACGGCTCTCACTAAATCCTTGGTGTTTCGAGTCTGACGTCATCACCCAAACGTGTTTTTTCATCAATTTTAACAATCATAGGTAGTTTAGATGGTTAGAGTGTGGGTTAGGGTAAAGGTTTCGTAAGACTTGAAACACCAAAGATTTAGTCAAAACCGACAAGCCACGCCCACGGATCTGACTCGAAAGTACCGTCCCCGGAAGACAGATTAAGTGGCAGACGGGCAGCTTGAAACGGAGCTCTGAACACACCGTATATCATTTACACACAGAAACAAGATTGTATAGTGTTGCTAATAGCTGATGTCAGTAAACACGGTATTTAGGGCGCAGACCAAAGAAACGACGCGCTGTCACTTTCAGCCGAACCAACCCAAATACACGAGAACGATGTAAGTGCTCGCTTTTGATCATAGGAACTTCGGCCTACTTATGTGATTATTTTGTGTGTCTGTGACATGAATAAACAAATGATGTGTTTAAAAACACCGTTAGAGTGTGTGTGTGTGTGTGTGTGCGTGCGTGCGTGCGTGCGTGCGTGTGTGTGTGTGCGTGCGTGCGTGCGTGCGTGTGTGCGCGAGTGAAACCCGCCACAGCTCAAGTACAAAAGCTTGTGTCATTTTACAAACGACCTCTGCTTATACTTTCACATATATGATCATTAATGGTTTTAACCGCGGTTTACTTCCCACCGCTGCCTCGAGTTCAACATGGCTGCGTATCAGATGTGTAACATGCTCATCCTCCCCGTTATACGTGTTGTGTGAAATCTCCCCGCACCGGGGCTATTTTTAAATTGCAGGCTTATTAAAATAATGGGTGGGAAACTATAGAGATCCGATCAGATCTCCAGATGTGGAAGTCACTTGTTGACAAGTGTAAACGCGCTGTGTCCTGATTGTCTGAAGATCCGATCTGCTTGTTCGGATCACCGAGATCTCATGTTGATGCCAAATATAAACGCACCCTATGACAGTTCTGTTCTTTTGAAGATTAAGAGATAATGTGCATCCAGACGGTTGTTATCACAAAATAAACCCACTTGTATGACACTTTATGCTGCGGTAATTACAGACTGGATGTGTATTATTTTTTTCTTTTGCACGGCTGCTTATCAATATTTTGTGTCCATTAATGTATTCTATCTACTGTATATTTTAGTAGTAATTGGTCTGTATAGATGTTGAAATATATTGCCAATGACGAAACTATCTTTCTCTCCTTTCTTTTTTTTTGCAGACATCTTCTGTGATCCAGATCTCTCAGTCTCGATACACTGAACTGCAGCAGGAACGTGATGACCTCATGAAGAAAATCAAAAGCATGGAACAGGAAATGATGCATTTGAAAAAGCTGGAGGATGAACTAGCACGTACCAAACTCTCAGCGGAGTCTGAACTGCGACTGAAATTACAGCTGCAGGAGGAGAACGACAAGATCAAGAAAGATTTCACTCAATGGAAGAGCACATGTGAGACTCACGAGGAGAAAATACGACAGCACGGCTCGGAGCGCTCTGCCCTGGAGAGTCAGTTGACCTCTGTCAAGAGTGAGATGGAGAAGCTGAGGGCTCAACTGAGAGAGGTGGAAGAACGTTACAGACTGCAGTCCTCGACGCCTCTGCAGAAACTGGATGGTGCTAATAAATATACCCAAACAGACCAACCCGACTCCTCTAATCTGGTATTCGATGGTGTCCGCAAGAAAGTCACGGCACAGCAGCTGCACGACTGTGGCGTGATCGAAAAAGTGACTTTGGAGCAGTTAATAAACAGTCAGCGGACCATCCAGGATGTAGCCATTGATATTAGGCTCAATCTGAAAGGCACAGGAGCCATCGCTGGGCTGTCAGGCGGACCTAAAGGAAAGCTGACCTTCACAGAAGCCAAAAAACAAACATTGCTCCCAGAAGAGAGTGGAATCATGTTATTAGAAGCTCAAGCTGCCACAGGACACATCATAGATCCCAGAGCTAATGTGAGACTGACTGTTGAGGAGGCTTGTCTGAACGGACTGGTGGATGAAACTGACAAGAAGCAGCTGTTGACTGCAGAGGCTGCCTGCGTTGGGTTCAGGGATCCAAAAACCGGCAAGCTGCTGTCAGCCAGCCAAGCCACGAGGAAGGGAATCATTGAGCGGGACACGGCTCTTCGTCTTCTGCAGGCACAGGAGGCGGCAGGAGGAATTCTTGATCCCACCCTCAGTGTGTATCTCTCTAAAGATGCTGCCATGGACCGTGATCTCATCGATGAGGATCTTTACCAAGCTCTAAATGCAAGACCAGAGTGCTACGTCGATCCAGACACGAGTCTTCGCACCACCTACGTTACCCTGAAGAAGCGCTGCAAAGCTGACCTCAGCACCGGCCTGCTCCTGCTTCCAGCCCCTGAAAAACCCATGACCGTTCCCGGGCTACGTGCCGAAGTTAATATATCAGATCTGGTGGATGCCAAACTGCTGGACGCTTCAGATGTGAATCAGTTGCGAGAGGGCAAGATTACCAGCCAAGACATAGAACAGAGGCTTCGGTTGTATCTGCGAGAATCAACCTGCATCGCTGGGGTTTACGATGAGGCCAAGGACTGCACTCTGACCATCTACAAGGCCATGAAGGACAATCTTCTGCGTCCCGGCACGAGCTTGGAGCTTCTGGAGGCCCAGGCCGCCTCCGGCTTCGTGATTGACCCCATCCATAATGAGTACTACACTGTGGAAGAGGCCTGTAAGAATGGACTGGTGGGTGTGGAGTTCAAAGACAAGCTTCTTTCTGCTGAGAGAGCGGTCACTGGGTACAAACACCCTGGCACCAATAAGATCATCTCCCTATTTGAAGCCATCGAGAACAACATCATAGAGAAAGGTCATGGCATTCGCCTGCTAGAGGCTCAGATCGCTAGCGGTGGCATCATCGATCCTGAACGCAGTCACAGAATTGATGTAGATGTTGCCTATCAAAGGGGATACTTCGGTGAGGAGATGAACCAGATTCTGAAGGATGAAGGAGATGACACCAAGGGTTTCTTTGAGCCCAACACAGAAGAGAATCTAACCTACCTGCAGCTAAAGAGCCGTTGCATTACAGACAAGAAGACGGGACTGGTACTCCTTCCTCTTCACGACAAGAAAAAGACTCAGCAGAAGAACTCGCTGAGGAAGAGAAGGGTGTTGATCGTGGATCCAGAAAATAACAAAGAGATGACGGTGCATGAAGCTTACGAGAGGGAGCTCATAGACTACGAGACGTTCCTGGAATTGTCCCTGCAGGAGTGTGAGTGGGAAGAAACTGTCATCACCGCTTCGGACGGCTCCACCATAACAGCTATAATGGACATGAAGACGGGCACTCAGTATGACTTGAAAGATCTGCTGAAGAAAGGTGTGATCGACCAAGATGTGTTCAACAGGTATCGCTCTGGAGACGTCTCACTCACACAACTTGCTGATCTGATCACCAGCAGAACAAAGGCTTCCTCCTCCTCATCAACATCATCGTTCACATCCCAGGTGTCATTTAAAAGCCAGACAACCAGAACTGAAACCACCCAAACTGTCGAAGGAGTCTCCGCGTCTCAAGAGCCGTCCTCAACGAACACTGCCAAGTATTTTTCCAGCATGTCCATCAAGTTAGCTACGTTACTAGAAACCGTAGAGGAACAGAATCCAGTGGGGGCCATCTTTGACACAGAGAAGCTTGAGAAGATTAGCGTGTGTGATGCTCTGAAGAGAGGAATCATCGACTCAATCACAGCACACAGGCTGCTGGAGGCACAAGCCTGCACCGGTGGCATTGTGAATCCGGAAAACGGTCGCCGCGTGTCCATTCAGGAGGCCACCCGTCTCGGTGTGATCAATGACGACATGGCTAACAGATTAAAACCCGCACAGAAAGCTTACATTGGTTTTGAAGATGTGAAAACCAAGCGCAAGATGTCCACCGCTGAGGCGGTGAAAGAAAAATGGCTGCCGTACGAAGCGGGTCAGCGCTTTCTTGAGTTCCAGTATTTAACAGGCGGGCTGTTTGACCCTGAGCTCGGGTCCAGACGTACACTTGAAGAGGCTCTGCAGCTGGGCTGGCTGGACATGAGGGCTGCTCAGAGGCTTCAGGACACACGGCACCACCCCAAGACCCTTACCTGCCCCAAGACCAAACTGAGGATCTCTTACAAGGAGGCTCTAGAAGGCTGCATGAACGAAGAGAACACGGATGTGCGCATGCTTCCCGCCGCCACGGTTTCATCGCGTGGAATCAGCAGCCCTCACAATCTTTCCAACCCCGGATCTGCCTCCGGCTCCCGCAGCGGGTCACGCAGGGGAAGTGTGGATCACACTTTGTCTCCCTCGTCCGCCTCCAAACACAGCAGCTTCAGCTACAACAGAACTTCTTTCAGCTCAAGATCCCTCTCCTGAAGCATCCATGAAAGTATTTCTGATCACTACATTAGAACATTGAATGAAATCAAACCACCCAAAGCAAAATCACTTTAAAGCAATGTAACACCACGTTCAAAGAAACACTGGAAATGTTTTCAAGAAAGCAGGCTTGTTTTTAGAAAACGGAACCATATTGTTAATGTGGTTCTGTGGAATGTATTAGTGTCTTTGGTTACACTTTATTTTACAGTGCCCGTGTTATAGTGTAATTATACATTTAAGTACTGAGTAATAATAATTAACTACATGTACTTACTATAGGGTAAGGGTTAGGATTGGGGTGTGGTTTAGGGGTAGTTACATGTAATTTTGCATAATGTGTAGTAAATACATGTAATATGTGTAACAAGGGCACAGTAAAATAAAGTGTTGCCTTGTCTTTTATTAATCTCTCTCTTTACTTACAGTCTGGGGGTTTAGAAGCTTCTGAAATATATTAAAGAGATTGAAGAGTAGTTGTTGACTTTAGATGGGTGAAGATATCACTTTATTTTTCTTTCTTAACACCACTGAATGTTTAGTATCTTAAGCTTTTTCAAAGGTTTCTTCATGGCTTTGTGAAGTTAACATCTAATATGATTTTTGACTTTTTATTCTGAAGTGTTGCTTAAATAAAGACTTGTCAAAATGATTGACTCAACTGAAATGTCTTTTTTCCAGTTCATCTACATTGCATTTATTATTTTAACATTTAGCATCACATTCATCACATATAATAAATGACACATTTAGTAAAATATCTCAACAAATTATCTTCACTCCGATTCACCTCAAAACCCGACAGCCTTGCCAAAAACTATAGAAGCCATGATATAAATGTGAATTGATTTCATGGTTATAATGGGAGTTGTATTGGTTTGAATGGAAACGATAATGGTGTCTGTGAGTCTTGTGTTGTAAAATGGATAATGTATTACTTTTAAAATAATTACACAAATGTGCATTTGGAGACATTAGCAGGTTTAAAAAGTTCTAAAGCAGAAGAAAACCACAAAGTAGCAGCTTATAAAACATGATTATATCCAGAACGTGATTTAAATAATAAATGATTTTAACAGTGGTCAGTGTAATTGTGAAATGTCATGTGCTTTTTGACTAATGCTTCAATTTTAGGCTATTGGTAGATGTTAGGTGTTTTTATAATGACAGATCGCCACAAATCTGGGGTGTATTCCAGAAAGCAGGGTTAACTTACCGTCAGCTAAACCCTGAACTCTCGGTTGATTAACCCAAACCCTTAACCCAGAGTTAACGCGCGCTCACAGAAACAACATGAAGACATTGTCAATGGATCACAGATTTCACGAGTCACCATGGAAACGGCCGGGAAGCTTAACTGTAAAACAACGTTATAAATCAAGAGTTTTTTTCACAGACTTAAATCTGCATCAGTGTATAAAGTGCGGGATAAAAATCATCGAATTAAATTATTTAGGTTATGTGTTTATAAAACTATAAACGCTATAAATTAATTCTTTAATAAATATTTTAAATATATGCACTATTTTTATACTATAATATTTAAAATATATACTCATCATGGCTATCTTTGTTACATAAACTGTAGATTTGTTGAGATGTTTGTAACTGTAATTTTAACGTGTTTACCATGGTATTTTACCAAAATTGTGTTGTGTATATGTATCACATTGGTAATTTTGAAGGCAATATTAAACCTCTTTTTTGTTCCTTCTCTGTATGTTCCTTAAAAAATATACCTTTATTTGGTTTTCTGAAAACTGATTTTGCATTGTATCAGCTTTATTTGCAACAGTTGCTGATGTAGTCATATTAATAGAGACTCTTTTAATTCTAGAAACTACTACATTGGTCATAATTATGGAAAAGAAATTGTGCAGTGCTTTTCAGTACACTACACTATGTACGATAATTAATTTACAGCAGAGGATGAAGGTCTGCTGTGACATGAGGTAGAGGTTTAAAATGTTAGGCCCAGTCATATATACATAATAATCATGTAGCCTTTATATATCCCTTTCAAATACACATACATTTAGTTTTTTTGTTTGTTTCTTTTGACTTTGTTTGCTGAAAGGCCATGGCTTTCCAAATGTTAAAAGAGGTGGAAACGGCCTATCCTGAAAGGCTATTGTAATTTGGAGAAAGGCCTTTCAATACTAAACTGTAGGAGGAGGCTGAGGGTCAGAAAGACATTTTTATGGAATACAGTCAGTATGAAAAACCTTAAGTTTAAAGTTTTTTATGTATTTTTTTATGTAAATAGATTTAAAATTATAATAAGAATTTAAATATGTGAACAATATGCCATGGTCCCATTGGGGGGGTCACCTAATAAAGCCTTGGAAACCTGCCAGCCTGGGCATCGAACTTGCAACCTTTGAAGTTTTAAATCTGTCTCTCTGACCATTAGGCCACAAATATCTTTGACCCAATGCATCAAATATTGCCTAATAAGTGGACAAGAGTAATGATGTGCAATCCTCGGGAGTTAAAATACTTCACTATTAACATCCTTTAACTGTTGGAAATTGTAAGATGTGTATATTTATCCAGTGATATTTGGAGATGTTTTAATAAACCTAATTCAATGTATATACAATATTTAATATAAATAGCCTACATAAAGTTGAACAATAACAGCTTACATTATTTTATTTAAAGATTATTCCATTTTAAAAGGTTAAATAATGAAGTTAATAAAAAATTAGTTGTGAATGCTAAATTGCGATGGGTGAGATTGAAATGTAATTGTAATATTGCAGTAAAATATAATATATTATACGTAATATGTGCTTCCACGCCCACTTGACGCTCATCAAAAACGCACACATGCGCAGACAACCCCTAAAGCTTAGTAACATTTCCTTCAAATGAACTAACCCTGGAACATCTTCAGAGAGTAAGTTGCTATGGTTACTTACATACCCTGAAAGTTTTCTCCGTTTTTGGAACCGAAAGTTGGTGTTATCCGCTAACTAACCCTTAAACTTACCCGTGTATGTCACATAACCAGCTTTCTGGAATACACCCCTGGTGAACAAACGATCAATCACCAAACCAAAATGATCAAATACGAAAAATAGCTTCCCCGAACGGATATTTATGAAAAAGTCGGAAATAGCATTTCATTACACTGAACAGTACATATAGTTGCCATACGGGTTTAAATAAATAAATAACGAATGGCCTTTAAATTAACCTCATTAATAGTAAAATGTATTTTATTCTCCTCTTAGAACGCGGTAATTTACTACATCTGCGCATGCGTCAGAGGCCGTATTTGACCAGCGATGGGATACTCGGTCGATGTTTATTTAAAATAAACATCATATATGTTCAAGAGGCGCAATTAAACGCTCATACAATATTAAGTAGTTTATAGACGCCACCAAATTAGAGTTTACTTTAAGAAACATGAGTACTGCAGTGCAGAGTCAACCTACTGGACTACAACCGCTACCACATTTCCCACAAACCATTTGGTGTGGCGGAAATGACGTATGTTATGCGGTTCTTGGATTTAAACTGAAACGGGCGCTTATGTAAAAACATCTCAAAAATATAACTGAATTTCGGTGGAATGACAGATTATTTCGTTGTCAGATTGTTGTGTCTGATCTACTCGCGTCACGCATGCGCTTCAGAGGTTATGTTGATTTTGAAAGCGTTATTTAATCGTTAGATCGTAAAAGACACTTGAGCAGTTAGAATCAGGAGATGTAACGTGATCACTGTGAGCTCACACCTGAGAGTATCTCTGTGTGTGTTGTTATCTGCGTGTTTGTTTGTGTGTTGTTATCTGTGTGTGTGTCAGAATGATGAACTGGCATCACGAGCTGAGCTCCATCCTGTCTGACACTGATGGAAGTGTCGCAAAGATGCGGGTGAGACTCGTTTTCAGCTTTAATTATGATCGTGTGTGTGCGTGCGTGCGTGCGTGCGTGTGTGTGCACTGTATGTGTTGTGGTAAATAAATGCAGCATTCACTTAATCAGCTTTATATTTGTGTGTTATGAGGAACGTCTTTCTGCACGCGCAAGATCTCCCAGAGCAACTGAAGGTAAAACAATCCGTGACATTTAAACATTGACGCAGAAAATTGTATTGTATACATTCTTAGACATTTGGTGATGTGTTTCTCTCTGTAGATGTGTATCCAGTGAGAGAAGACTTTTTTATGCTTTATTGAACATTTTGTTATAACGAAGCAAGGTTACATAACATAACATTAAGAAACACTTAGATTAATGAGAAAAGAGAAAATAAAACATTACCATGGCTCGAAACAAACAATCAATCAATCACAACAACAACAAAAACAGGAGAGGGAATTACACAAAAAACAATAAAAACACAACAAATTAAATAGGTTGAAAAGCTTATAAGCCGTGCAAATTTGACAAGTTCTTTGTGCTTTCATATTTTTGATAACACATAGTTGTTTTTAAATACCGTTTTATCTCTTGTAGAAAGACTACAAAAATAGGTTTGCAATTAGAACATTTACATGTATGTATATAAAATTTACATAGCGAAAGAATTAGGTTGATTATAAAGCAAGCATTTTGGTCACCTTGAAAAGAACAGTTTTTGGGCTCATAAAAAACCATCCAAAATACTACTTGAAATAAACGAACCGACATGTTTCCAAAGTGGCTGAATACAGTTGCACGACCAAAACCAGTCAATCGGTGTCATTGTGACAAAAATGCCTTTGGTGTCAAAGTCAGATCCAAATCGTTTCTTTAGAAAAGTTTTGGTAGGGTAAATGTTACGGAGTAGTTTAAAGGATGTTTCTTTGACTTTGTTTGAGAGAAGATATTTTGTTGCATGGACCATATCATTTTCCAGTTTAGTTCCAGTATGAAGGGGCTCAGGCAATGCTCTCGATAAGTAAAGCTCTTATCTTCAGATTTCTTCCTTTTATCCAGCGAGAGAAGGCCCAGCAGATCGTGATTTGAAAGTGTCGTCTTCTGTCAGTCCTGCTGTTCATTGGTCAGATCTGACAGCAGTCCAGAATCAATTACATCAGCAGAGTCAGGTCACAACCCGTCCTCACACGTGTCGATCATGTGCTGTGAACACATCTGTAATGTGCATTTAAAACCATTCATAGCTTTATTTTAGGTGGCTACCACAATGAGTTGTCGTGAGTTACAAATATTATGATTGTTGTTTTGACACAGGCTATTGAGACTTTGACACAAAGTGTTCGATCACTGGAGAGAGAAGGAAACGCACAGCAAACACTCATACAAACCTTACAAGGTGAAAGTTGTATTCTCATGAACACTTTTGATGAGTAAATGTGTAAAGAATGGCCAGAAGAACCAGTGATGGTGTTTCAGATGAGCTGAGGAGACTTCAGGTTCGTTTAGAAGAGAGAGAGAGAGAGGTGGAGCGTACAGGAGCAGACAGACGTCTGGAGCAGTGGAAGAGAGACGTCAATCAGGAGTTGAGCAGTTTGAGAGAGCACATCAACCGAGTCACCATCACAGAAACCCAGGAGGGAAGGTGTGGAACGTCTTCTGTGACAAAACCATCAAACACACACACAGAGAGAGATGTCGTTCATTCTTTATCGTGTGCGTCTGTCTGCAGTTTCAGCTCTAAACTCCGCAGAGAAGAACTGGAGCACATCAGAAGAGAGACGGACAGCCTGAAAAACAAACTGAGTACAGAAATATACTAGTGTGATGTTTATAATATACAATTCACAGTGTGTGTCGTCTTAAACATTGTCGGACAGTCAGCAGTTTATTGTGTATTTCTGATGAGAGATGTATTGTGTGTGTGTGTGTGTAGTGCGTCTGGAGGAAGATGGGTTTCAGCTCCAGTCAGAGAACAGAGAAACACGCAGACAGCATGAGCACAGCTCTAAGGTCACTACACTAACACGTGAACACTAATGAGTGTGGATTAATAAGGGGAGGTCAGGGCTCCATGTCACACATTTTACTCCATTGAAACTTTAGCTTCATTGTGTAGATGAGTCTGGTTCAGTTGTGTATCATTTCCAGCTCAATATATAACCACACCTGATGATCAGAAAAGATTCAGATTCACAGTTCATAGGATTGTTTTGCAGATGCTGGAGAGACTCAGTGATTGTCAGCGGACACACCGTTTTGAAGTCACTCGGACACTTTCACAACACAAACACACACAGCAGCAAGTGTGTGAGCTCAGGTGAGTGTGTGTCCTTGACACTAAACCACAACTTGTGTTTGTGCACAGGTAGTGAAATGAATGTTTGCTGGTGTTTTATGTTAAAATGCTGTTGAATATGGTGAATTTGGGCCGGAGTTCATGTTAGACCTTTTCATATTAACTGTAATAACACTCTGTCATTTACACACACATTCTCTCTGCGTGTGTGTGTGTGTGTGTGTGTTCATGTTTGTATATCCCGGTGGGGACCTAAACCTGCATACACACCAACACATGGGGACTCGTGTCACTGTGGGGACCAAAATTGATGTCCTCATGGGCACAAAAGCTAATAAATTGTACAGAACAATATTTTTGAAAATCTAAAAATGCAAAAAGTGTTCTATGATCTTTAGGTTTAGGGATAGGGTTAGGGATAGGGGATAGAATATACAGTTTGTACAGTATAACAACATTACGCCTATGGACTGTCCCCACGGAGATAGTAAACCAGACGTGTGTGTGTGTGTGTGTGTGTGTGTGTGCGTGTGTGTGTGTGTGTGCACATGTTCACTCTGTGTGTGTGTGTCTGTGTGTGAAGAGTGTGTGTGTGCACATGTTCACTCTGTGTGTGTGTGTGTGTGTGTGTGTGTGCACATGTTCACTCTCTGTGAGTGAGTGAGTGTGTGTGTGTGTGTGCGCGCATGTTCACTTTGTATGTGTGTGTGTGTGCGTGCGTGTACACACACATGTTCACTCTGTGTGTGTGTGTGTGTGTGTGTGTGTGTGTTTGTGTGTGTGTGCGTGTGTGCACATGTTCAATCTGTATGTGTGTGTGTGTGTGTGTGTGTGCACATGTTCAATCTGTATGTGTGTGTGTGTGTGTGCACATGTTCACTCTGTATGTGTGCATGCGTGTGTGTACACACACGTTCACTCTGTGTGTGTGTGTGTGTGTGTGTTTGAGTGAGTGAGTGCGTGTGTGCACATGTTCAATCTGTATGTGTGTGTGTGTGTGCACATGTTCAATCTGTGTGTGTGTGTGTGTGTGCACATGTTCAATCTGTATGTGTGTGTGTGTGTGCACATGTTCACTCTCTGTGAGTGAGTGTGTGTGTGTGTGTGTGTGTGTGTGTGTGTGTGCGCGCATGTTCACTTTGTATGTGTGTGTGTGTACACACACATGTTCACTCTCTGTGTTTGTGTGTGTGTGCATGTGTGCACATGTTCACCCTGCGTGTGTATGTTTGTGTGTATGCGTGTGCACATGTTCACTCTGTATGTGTGTGTGTGCACATGTTCACTCTGTGTGTGTGTGTGAGTGTGTGTGAAGAGTGTGTGTGTGCACATGTTCACTCTGTGTGTGTGTGTGTGTGCGTGTATGTTTGTGTGTGTGTGTGCACATGTTCACTGTCTGTGTGTGTGTGTGTGTGTGTGTTTAGAGTCAGTGTGTCTGAGCTGAAGGATGAGGTCAGAGGTTTGATCCTGAGAGACGTTCACAACACACCTGCACAACTGCCACACAAACAAGGTGAGAAACATTACAACAAACAAAGGACTCATATTATCACGCTCACCAACATTAACTATTCACAAAAACATTATTTCCATACACAGCAAACCCAGATAAACACTTAAAAGTCATTCTGCATCGAAACCTGTTGTGTTGTGTTTCACAGAATGATTTTCTGTCTGTGTATCTCAACTGTTCAGTTACACACTCCAGTGACCAAAGAATCAAGAAAAAAGACTTTCTCATGATCCCTTTAGATGTGTTTGATCCTAATCCTGCTTGTCTTGGGTGATTTGTAGTTAACCTGTTTTTCATTTCATGATCCAGCGGTGGAGTCGAGTCCCTCGAGACGCATGTCATCAGGATCAGAGGACGAGTTCAGTCTCACTGCGAGTCTTGCAGAGATCAGTTCCGATGAGTCCTGGCTGGAAGAAGCAGGTAACGCACACAGATGCATGACATCATCCTGGTGATATTAAAGATACGAACAGGTTTGTATTTCATTCTTCTGATTGATTTTAGACACGCAGACTAAGAGTCGTGGAGTTCACATAAGCTCAGGTCTGTCAGGAAGTGACCTCAGTGGTGCTGGAAGTGATCTGGATGATGGAGCTGAAGGTGTTGATGGAGGTTCAAACAGTCCACCGGATCTCAGTCTCAGTGACCTCTGAGTGACCTCAGTGAAATTAATAAACTGTCCGAGGAACCGAGAACACTCAATCTATTGTGTCTGTTTTCCTGTACAACTCGCGTGCGCGCGCACACACACACACACATTATAATATCTCCGTGGGGACAGTCCATAGGCGTAATCATTTTTATACTGTACAAACTGTATATTTTATCCCATAAACCTAAAGATCATAGAACATTTTTAGCATTTTATAAAAACATGGTTCTGTATGATTTCTAAGGTTTTTTACCTGTAGGAACATCCATTTTGGTCGCCACGGTGACGTGAGTCCCCATGAGTTGATGTGCATTCAGGTTTAGGTTATATATAGGGATCTAAAAACAAGGCCACACACGCACACCCAGAGACAGTCGAGACACACGAGTGTTTCTGATGGATTAGCTCATGAAATAAGTTTTAAAATAGAGCCACAAAATCATTTTTAGAATGCAAGCGTCCAGGCAGAATTTTGGTTTGTGAGATGTGGTGTGGATGTGTAGAGGAGGAGATCACAGCTGTGTTTATTGACCGTGTGTGGGTTTGAAACAGGTGTTCAGAGTCAGGTGTTGACCGAGAGTTAGCAGATGATGGATCTCTTCCTGAAACATGAACTGATGTTGAGTGAGGAGTGGCTCTGTGGATCCTGAGGATTCTTCAAATGGATCTGTATTCACTGGAATCTTCAGAACTGATAACATTATTTCATTGTCATGTTGTGTTGGTATTGATTAGATGTTAAGAGCAATGACTTGGAAAACACCAGTGTTTTATTTTAAGACTATCAATCAGAGTGATCAGTATCACACATCTATCAGACACTGTATTAACACGAACATCATCATTTACTGATATTAATAAAGCTTTTCAAACATAAACACATGTACAAATTCATTGACAAAAATGCATTGATCACTGCTGGCTGTGTTGATGTCAAAGTCAGCACATGTTTTTATATTGTATATTAGGATTAGGGCTTGAAACTTTGGAGGCCGTTTGTCTGTTAACCCGTGTGTGCACAGAAAACAACGTCACGTTTTCATTTGTACAGATCAATCAGATCGTGTGTGTGCGTGTGCTTCAGATGCACGTGAATCCCTCAAACCACCTCACAAGCCCATAATATACTGTAACATCACACAAAAGACTTGACTGAGTAAAACACACACAAACAGGGCTGAAGTTGATCTAAACTGAGTAGATGCGGTCCAGATCACCGGCACAAAACCTGTTCTCAAAGTCCACATAAAGTGCTCAAGATCATTTCTGTGACAGAGACAACATGAGCTCCTCATGTGCTGTCTGTCTCACGTCTGTCTCATGTCTGTCTCCTGACTGTCTGTCTCACATCTGTCTGTCTGTCTCCTGCCTGTCTGTCTGTCTGTCTGCATGTCTGTCTGTCTGCCTGCCTGACTGTCTGTCTCACATCTGTCTGTCTGTCTCACGTCTGTCTGCATGTCTGTCTCCTGCCTGACTGTCTGTCTCACATCTGTCTGTCTGTCTGCCTGCCTGTCTGTCTGTCTGCCTCACGTCTCTCTGTCTCCTGTCTCACGTCTGTCTGGTGGTGAAGAGAGAAGACACATGAAGACACGTGTGTGTTCAGTAGTCGTATGTGGAGAGAGGAGCGTCCTCCAGCATATCATCCTGAAACACACACACATCAATCTCAATAAACATCTACATCATTCAACACTTAAGCGCGATTTTTACTTCTGCGTAGGACCTACGCCGTAACATACGTAGACGACGTCGTCGTGAACATTTATGGTTCTGCGTTGAGAGTATGCGTCATACTGCAATTACACCGCCGAAACGCTAGTTGGCTCTTTGTGTTTTCATGGGTTTGCTCTTCTTCGCCGATGTTTTGTGTGTGTGTATGCTAGTGTTTGCAAACGACAATGGAAGCCAAACCGACGTTAGAGGAAATCTCTCTCCAAGAATTCGCCGCCATCTGACAGTCTTTATAGTCCGCCGAAGAGGAGTCATACAGATGCGTGTATTTCCGAACCTCTTCAATCAGACGCTCAGTAACTTGGTCGATGTCGATGCTCACCATGTTGTTCTTTTGTGGACTCTGAACTTGTCGGAAGAAGACACCAGAGAAGAAGATGCCGGAAATGCGTAGAAGGAAGTACGATGCTGCCAAACCGACCAATCACAGCGCTTGCGGTCCGCGTAGGGTCCGTGTTGAGTTGACGCGTTGTTACATTTTTGGAGAGGTGCGCGTCAGGCTACGGCGTAGGGTACGCACAGGGTACGCGGCTCTGCGTAGGCTACGCCATAGGTTACGGCGTAGGTCCTACGCAGAACCATAAACTGACCTTTACTGTAACATTACGTCATCTGCTCTTTATTTCATTATTTTGCATTTTCTGTTATACTCCTCTAAGAATCTTTATCACTTAACATTTAAGACAGAGAGTTTTTTTACAGTGGACTACAGTAGTTAATGTCAAAGTGTTTTGAAATGTATAATGTCTTGAATCCTGTTCAAATGAAACGTGAGCAGAAGTGAGTGAGATGTTTGAAACTCTTTACCATGGGCAGATCTTGCAGTCTGCTGAATTCTGCTCCATCGTTTCTGTTTCTGAAAGTCAGGAACATGAGGACGGACACAACAGCAGCGATGATGACAAACGCAGACACGAGACCGGCCAGCAGCGGATCAGAAGACTCTCTGGGGTAAAAGTCCAAAACTTAAAGCATATAAGAAAACACAATCAGACACAGACACATCATGATCCATCAGGAGTCTCATTTATACTCTCATCTTATGTCCTTATGTTGTGTGAGAAGTCCAAACTGATCTATAGAATGGAAAACCACAAATCATTCTTACACAATTCCTGAAGATTGTGTAAATCCAGTGTGTGTGTGCGTGCGTGTGTTTGGGCATGTGAACACAAAGATCCGTCTGTTGTTGTTGTTGTGTTAGTGTTCATTCGTCTCAGCGTGACTCTATGCACACATAATGATGCTCTTG
>NC_079904.1:265372-282872 GCF_024868665.1 Triplophysa rosa | reverse complement strand
GAAGTTCCCAGAAGATGTTGAGATAAAAGTGAGAGGACCGTCTATGAAAGAGCTTTACACAAACACTGAAACACAACAAAAACACACTGATGTACATAAGACTACAAACAGCAGAATCATCAGATTCAGATTCACACGCCAGACCTGCCATCCTGTAAACACGCAAAGTAAAGTAACACTGAATGATCTGTTACAGCACAGCAGAGACTAAATCTAACTGTTTCAAAATGACACAAACGACGTTCACTAAACAACAACTATGACAGACAGACAGACAGATTCTTACCTGTAATGACAGACCAGTAGTACAGTATCAACGCAATATTTCCATAAGTGTCCATAACGAGCTTTTATTTCGACACAGACACAGAGTCCAGTGTGTGGTGGTGGTGATGATGACTTCACATCTGCAGTGTCACTGACATCACGTGTGTCTGAATGAAAGCGTTCACACTGAACCACTGCACGCGCGCTTGTCTGACTGTGACGCGCGCTCACACCGAGACGCGTTCATGACATTTTCATGCCAAAGTGACTAATAAAACAATGCACAAACTCTTTCACTATAAGTATCATGTAAGGTATCTAAAACACTCAGTTCCTCTTTAACTCCAGCAACAGAATCACAATACATTATACAATAATAATATCACAATACACGTGTTATGGCATTTCTGTAAAGTTTCTCACATGTGGTGAAAGTTGTCTAGGGCAGAATTGTTACCCTATTCATATACTGTGCTACTCCAGTATTCTACAGATATTTTCCCATAAAGCAGCTGGGGTGTTGGGTTTTGTCATGTCTGACAGGCTGTAATGAATCCTGTCTCACTCTACATGTGATAAGAGCTCTAAGTGTGACATTCACTTGTGAAATTGCTGTTATTTCTTATGTCAGTGTTAATGAATCGATACAAATTTAAATGTCTATTTTTTTTACTTAATACCCAATGTCAAAGAACAAACAAAGAGCAAAAACATCATGAAATCAAAATGTGAAAATGTTCCATAACACATTTTGTTTACTGTAAGTTAAACGTCAAGCACGAGCTCCATCTGGTGTACACAAACAGACAAACAAATCCACGCTTTACACAAAAATACCACGAAGTGTCGCTGTAACACCTCACATAAACGTAGCTGATCACAAACTGCATTTCCCAGCAGCGCCACGGACCCCTTAAAGGGGCGCCAACATCTCGCCTGAATGAAAACGAACGTCATCTCAAAGTCAAGTCATCGGTTTAATTTTGAAGCAGCCCGCTTTCACAGATTTCACAGCTTTAAAACTAAAACAAATCACTTTTTTTATCCCCGCGGCTCACGATTTGGCAAATTCATCGCGGCGGCACATTTGATCAACATGCAGAACGGGAATAATCGATTTTTACACAGGCAGAGAGTTGAACACAGACAGATCGATTTGTCGCTTCAGTCAGACACGAGCGACTGAGGGAGGACACGCACCGAATCATCGAGACCGGTCCGGACAAACATTTGCACAGAGATTTATGTGACATATGCTCATATCGTTTGGTCATCAGTGATATTAAAGATATTTTTTATCATGTGTGTAATACGAGAATGAGAGACGTGAGCTCGCGCGCATCGGCCTGATCGCGCGCCGGGCCGAATTGAACTCTCTTAACCGTGATTCATCAGGAATAATATTATCGTTATTAACTTTATATTGATTATCATCGCTTTTAAGAGAAGAGAGGTTGACTGAGATTCAGGGAGGTGGTGTGTGTGTTACATTAAACACTGAGATGGATCCCAACACAGCGGCGGACTTCAATGTGGAGAACGTGGAGAAGGTACGTTACGTGGATATTTACCTTGTTTACTTGTGAGATTTATGTATTTTTGTCGGTATTGTTTTAATAGAAATGTTGTTACTGTTCATGTGGTATAGTCTGATAAAAGCATGAAAAGAATATCAGTTTGTACGGTGAGAAACATAAACATTTCGTTTTAACTGTCATGACATTTCATGACGCGCGCGCTTTACTCTGTTTCTAAAGTTCAGCCAACATTCTTTTTCTCTTTAGTGTAAATCAGTTACTCTTATTCTATTACAATAAAGAAATCACTACTTGTTATTAAAATTATTATAGACTAAAAGCTGTACAATAAACACCAACATCTATTAAACTTTATCATGTAAGTAATATATATTTGTTAACTTTATATATTATACTTAGGTAAACATATGATCAGTATGATTGTTTTTTTGTCTCTCATTACAGTAAAGAGAGTTTGTCATTATTTTTTTCTATTCTGCCGTGTGTCAATATTTTACAGCATGATATTATTACGTGATTTTCTTGTCTTTTGATTGGTTAATGTCTCCATCTGACTCCTGTGTTGTTGTTTTTAATCTGATTGTGAATGTGATTTGAATGCATCTGCTGGCTGATGGTCGAGTTTTAAATCTGAAACTCATGATCATCATTAGATTAAAGCTGAAAGCCAGATATTGATCATACAGCTGGAATGATCAGAGGAGGAGAGAGGAGAGCAGGGTGGTGTCTCTCTCTCATTCATCTTCTCTGTTATGGACCGCTGCTGTTCGTTCACAATCAAACGCTTTCTTCTGGTCATAAGTAATGGATTTCATCATTAACATCTGAAGAGTGTGTTTTCAGAGGTATACCTCATCTCTCAGTGTGCAAAACTAAGCAAATCAAAGTGTGCTTTACAGAACTGCACTTACAATCAGTACACGGGCTCTTTATATTTCAAAATATGTGTTAATGGTCAACAGGGAGCTAAACATAACATCTGAAATTATATTTGGAGAAAAATTGCAGTGATGCTGTAAGCTTGACATGTATTCATTTAGCGTTGTCATTCTTTCACACTCATTCTTTCTCTCTTTCTGTCCCGGTGGTTCACAGATAACACACTGAAGTGTGTGTGTGTGTGTGTGTGTGTGTGTGTGTGTGTTGTGTATTGTTTCAGGCAGTGTGACTGTGATGGTCAGCCGTTGTTGTGGTCAGACTCCGGCATCTGCAGAGGAAAGCAGTGTATGAATGCAGAAACACTCACAGAATAAAACCTGTCCCACCTGACGCACAAAACATTTCTGATTGATGTATTATTGGATGGTTTATGACGGCGGTCTGTGTGAATGCAGGATTGTGTTATCCTTCACTGTGTCGTGTGTGTGTGTGTGTGTGTGTGTGTGTGTGTGTGTGTGTGTGTGTGTGTGTGTGTGTGTGTGTGGTCATGTCTCACTACTGTTTGCTGATTGGCCTCTGCCGTTAGTTTTGTTAATGATAATCTTTGCTAATGATGCAGGGAGTTTGTTGTCATTGGCAACCTGAGGTGTGTTTTTGAACCATTGACTGTTTAAAGCCATTCATAACTTGCACATCTGATAAGAGCATTATCAGAGTATTTGATGTGATTTATTTCTGTCTCATTGTTTGAATCACTGATGTTGAATAATCACGTATGGGACGGGTGGTTGTATGGGGTCCTGATCACCCAGAATTTATTTTGTGATAACAGCCGGCTGGATGTACATGATCTGCTTATTACATGACTGCTTGCTTACCACATGTGTATAAAGAGATAAATTATTGATTTATGAATATTTCAGTTTACTCAAAGGAAAACAGCTTCTTATTGGCTTTAAGGCAAGCAAAGTTCAAGACAGACAACAACAACAGACAAATGTGCAATTTGGTTTCATTGTTCGTAAATACGATCATCTCATTTGCATATTAATCAGGTGTATTTATGTTGAATTTATTTGTAAGTAAATGACAGTATTTGTTAGATCACGATGTCTGGCAGAACCCAGATGAGCGGTGTGTGTTTTCATCAGTTTTAACAGCTGTAATCTGGGAATAACTTTGATCTTGGAATGTCACGACTGACCAATCAGAATCAAGTATTCCAGAGTGTCGTGTAATGGATCACAGTTATTAACAGATTACAGTTCTCCACATGTGTGATGTATACAGTTCTTCTTGATATCTGCCTAATGCAGATTTTTTTTCAGAATAACAGGCTGTAATTGATACACAGAGTCAGTTTAATATCAGTCAGTTGTGTTTAAGGTCTCTGGCACCAAATCTTGGAAGTATCTGTGAAAGTATTTGTGTTAATGACACGTAGGTAGTACACTTCAGGTAGCTGCAGTCAGAACACTCACAACAGTCACAATCAATGTTTAATACATCACACACACACACACACACACACACAGAACGTGACGCATGACCGCAGTCATTCAGTGGTGCTCTTTAAGAATGAGTTTGACCTCTGCAGAAGAGAGGGTTGCCATGTAAACCTTGATTTCAAAGGATGTAGCGTGTGCTTGAGGGCACTTTTATAGCATTTTTAATCTTTTGGGCAATTTAAAACATTAATGATAGCGCTGAAATGTGTGGAGTGACGACACACACACACACACACACACTAAGGGCGTTTCACACCTGTGTATCGATTGCTTTGTTCCGAAACCGGGGGTTAAATCTACAATATTTAAATTTTTTTTAGTTCGGTTAGCATCCACAAGAAAATATTTCCAAACGGTTCAAACTTTGTTAATAAAAGTCACATGCGAGTAAAGTCTCATTCGATTGGTCAGAGTGCATCTGTTTATTTTCATGGTTTAACGTTCGCCGGTTCCTGCCTCCTTCCTTCCTTACTTGGAACATTGTTACAGGGAGCCATTAGCCAAACAATCCCTTTTGCGTCACGCAACTTTACATAATTACCCATCATACATTGTGATACAGTCTGGTTCGTTGGTCCGTTGGGTCGGATGGCATTCACATGTCTGCCGAACCGCTCCAGAGTTCGTTTGCAATCGGGTCGAGACCTCCTTGTTCAGGCGGTCTTGGAGCGATTGTTTTGGGGCGGATCCTAGCGCGATTGCCGTGTTCACATATGCCTAAACGAATCGAACCAAGAGAGAAAACGCACCAGGTTCCGAAACAAACCCTTATGTGTGAAAACGTTTGCCCTAACACACAGTTTGTCACCTGATTCACTCGGGCAGATGGTGGTTTCTCAGGGGGTTTGAAGCACCGTCACATACACAAACACACACAGAATAGGTCATCTCTATTAACACACACACTCGAGGATGAAGAGTGTGATATTATGGGCTGTATTATTCTCACTGACCTGCAGAAATAAATTGACCTGCATCAGCACATGCGCTCGTGTGTGTCTGTAAAACCGTATAATAAATGTTATCAGGTTGTGCTTCATAATGATGGCCGAGTGATGTATCTCTCTCTCTCTCTCTCTCTCTCTCTCTCTCTCAGGCACTGCATCAGCTCTATTATGATCCCAATATTGAGAATAAGAATCTGGCTCAGAAGTGGCTCATGCAGGCTCAAGTGTCTCCACAGGCCTGGCAGTTCTGTTGGGTTTTACTGAGACCAGAGAAGGTAAGAACATCACGTTCTGTTCTGAGCGCTGCTGTCGTCATCATCATCATCATCTCTCTGAACCTGAACCTGTCTCTCCAGCCCGGCCCAACACCTGCTTTTATTCTTCACCCTGACATTATGTCTTCATTCTTCCTGTTTGATTTGGAGATATGAAATAAAGTGGGTTCTTGATGTGCTTTTTTGGTATTTAACAGGGTTATTCTGAGTGCTGATATTTGTGGAGTGAGAGAATTTCATTTGCTCTGCACACCTTCAGTTATATTATGTGAAGATCATAAACGCCGTTCCTAGTAATGATGTGAAAATACTTTATTCTCTCTGTACATGTTATCTCGCTGATTCCTAAAGGAGCTTCTTAAAGGGACAGTTCACCCAAAAACAACATGCGAGTCTTTCTTCAGTGAAACACAAGAGGAGATATTTTGAGGAATGTCTCAGTGGATTTGTGTTCATGCAATGGAAGTCAATGAGGTTCAGTGTTGTTTGATTATCAACATTCTTCCAAATATCTTCTGTTGTGCTCCGAAGAAGAAAGAAACTCTGACATGACATGAGGATGAATAAATGGAGTTTTTCTCTTTAGAGAAGCATAAAAGGTTCTTTCTTCACGTGCACAGGTGCCAGAGATCCAGTACTTCGGCGCCAGCGCTCTCCACACCAAGATCTCGCGCTACTGGGGCGACATCCCTGCTGAGCAGTACGACACGCTCAAATCACAGCTGTTTTCTCAGATCGCTCACTTCGCTTCGGGCTCTAAGATCGTCCTGACCCGGCTGTGCGTGGCGTTGGCGTCTCTCGCCCTCAACATGATGCCCGAGGCGTGGCCGGGAGCTGTGTCCGAGATGGTGCGCATGTTCCAGGAAGAAGGTGGCGAGGTGGACGGGCGTGCCCGCTGTCTGGCGCTGCTGGAGCTTCTCACCGTCCTGCCGGAGGAGTTTCAGACCAGCCGTCTGCCACAGTACCGTAAAGGACAGGTGAGAGGCGCTCTGGGTCGAGAGTGGACGGCCGTTTATCCTCTCCTGCAGCAGCTCTTACGACAGGCGGACTCGCCGGCGCTGGTCAAGGCTCGTGTGCTCAAGTGTCTGTCCAGCTGGGTTCTTCTGGACGTTCCTCTGAATGAAAGCGAGGGATTGGTGGAGGCCAGTTTCACAGCGCTGGCAGATCCAGAACTGTTCGACGTGGCCGTGGAGGCCATCGTCAACACCATCTCACAGCCCGACTCACAGAGGTGAACATTTATCACCAACACACACCTCACATCATTTGATTATGGGCTGCTGGTAAATGTTCCTGATGTACAGCAGGGTTACTTCAAGTCAATTCATTTTCATTTTATTTACATAGTGCTTTTTGCAATATTGCATTGTTTTAAAGCTGATTTACAGGAAAGAATACAATACAGGACATGGTATTATAGAAAGAGAAGAGCAATACCATTCTAATAAAGGAATGTTAATGAAATGAATTTACAGAACCATAAGCTAATGTAATATCAGCAGTCTCCCGGTGAGACCGTGAATAAATGGAGACAAAAACCGGGAGAAACCAGACTCCTCTGACCTGTTACAGCTGCACTCAGTTTTTCAGTTTTCAACTTTGATTGAAGGTTAATGAGTAAATGTTTTTGATGTTTAATTGAGAGAGCTTGATTAGTAATGATTTAGTTTACATTTGTTTGAAGCTGTTTAAGTCTCACTTTTTAAGATTAAGACTAAATGAATGTTGACATCAACACCAGCGAATGGTAATGTTAGGTTTGTTTTAAGCTCACACACTGCTGTTCCACTTTTTTAATACATGAGCCCTTTACATTCGTGTGGATTTTGATTGGCTGTCAGTGTTCTAATGTTCATCAGCTGGAAAAAAAACAGCTGAATTAAGACCTCAATTTTAACCCGAGCTTTTGTTGTTTAAGAGGGAATCGTATTCAAGCGAACATCCTGTAAGTGTCAGAACTGAAATCGCCCTTGTTACTGAGATTACATCTGTTATTGACACCAGGCCCAGTGAACGCCAGGTCCTGGAATGCATCGGTCATAGATAGGTTGAACACCGCCTCCACAGAAAAATATCAACAACTACTTCTCTAGCCACGCCCACTGGTTCGCGAATGACTTTAGCCACACAGTCCCGCATTTGTGATAATTGACAAACTGATAACCATAGCAATATATATTTATATATTTTTTATTTAATATATATTAAAGATTCGTTTTGTCCGTCAGTTTAAACTAAACCGCTGATATGTTTATGCTCGGAAGGCTCCATCACACAGCGCTCTTTTGCTGTGTTGCCATGTTTGTTAATAATAAGCGCTTTTATGCTTGTTGTTTGGTCTCAGATCAAAAAGCCTCAGCACTTAGGTCTTAATAAATGGTCTGTTGCAGATTTTAAGAATTTTTGGTCTTATAAAATATATAAACAATTTGCATTTTAAGGTTTGTTTTTGTCTTGTCTTTATTTTTTCCTGTGAAGATCTGGCAACCCTGTCACTTTAGCGAAGGGCTCTCGAGAGCGGCTAGCCCCGTGTCATATGTGCAAAAGTGAGGACTTCTTTCACTGTTATTTTTATTTAGAGCGACCAAGCAACAAACATGCAACATTGTGCAGCGCCTGGTTGTGGAAGAACATAGTCGCTTACTTTGGATTCCGACATTAGGAATGCGTGGTTAAAGTTTATTTTTAAGTACGTTCTTGCTCACGTGGGTGAAACATTGAGCATTTGTTTGCGTCATTTCACCGTGGATTCCTTTGTGAACAAGGTGCTGGATTTGCAGAGAGACTAGATTAAAAAGCAGTGCTGTGCCGTGAATATTGGATCCGACAGGAATGGCGCAGCAATCTTACGTGAGTAAAACATATTTGTACTATGCGTCACTATTGCTTTGTTAGAGATCGCTTGATATGCCCTGATAATGTGTAACCTAACGTGACGTGTCTAACCAGATTCACAGAAGGCTCCAACTAAGTTTACTACACAAACTGCTATCCAATCATAGCAGTGGGCGTTTACTTCCAAGTCTTCAATGCGGCACGCCCATTAAAACCGAGCATTTGTCGAGACGGCCTCAAAACCCGGGTAGAAAATAGCCTATGATGTGATGTGATGAGATGGTGAGGTGAGGTGAGGTGATGTGATGTGATGTGATGTGATGTGATGTGATGTGATGTGATGAGATGAGATGAGATGGTGAGGTGATGTGATGAGATGGTGAGGTGAGGTGATGTGATGTGATGTGATGAGATGAGATGAGATGAGATGATGTGATGTGATGTGATGTGATGTGATGTGAGGTGATGTGATGTGATGTGATGAGATGGTGAGGTGAGGTGAGGTGAGGTGAGGTGATGAGATGGTGAGGTGAGGTGATGTGAGGTGAGGTGAGGTGATGAGATGAGATGTGATGTGATGTGATGTGGTGAGGTGATGAGATGATGAGGTGAGGTGAGGTGAGGTGATGGTGAGGTGAGGTGAGGTGATGAGGTGATGTGATGAGATGGTGACGTGAGGTGAGGTGAGGTGAGGTGATGTGATGAGATGGTGAGGTGAGGTGACGTGATGTGATGTGATGTGATGTGATGAGATGAGATGTGGTGCGGTGCGGTGCGGTGCGGTGAGGTGATGAGATGAGATGAGATGAGATGGTGAGGTGAGGTGAGGTGAGGTGATGTGATGAGATGAGATGTGGTGCGGTGCGGTGCGGTGAGGTGATGAGATGAGATGAGATGGTGAGGTGAGGTGAGGTGAGGTGATGTGATGTGATGTGATGTGATGTGATGTGATGTGATGTGATGAGGTGATGAGTGATGATGAGGGAGTGAGTGAGTGATGAGGTGATGTGATGTGATGTGAGGTGAGTGTGTGATGTGAGTGTGATGAGTGAGGTGAGGGTGAGGTGTGATGAGGTGAGGTGATGAGGTGATGTGATGAGATGGTGACGTGAGGTGATGAGGTGATGTGATGGTGAGGTGAGGTGAGGTGATGTGATGTGATGTGATGTGATGTGATGAGATGAGATGAGATGTGGTGCGGTGCGGTGAGGTGAGGTGATGAGATGGTGAGGTGAGGTGAGGTGATGAGGTGAGGTGAGGTGATGTGATGTGATGAGATGGTGAGGTGAGGTGAGGTGATGTGATGTGATGTGATGTGATGTGATGTGATGTGATGTGATGAGATGAGATGAGATGGTGAGGTGATGTGATGAGATGGTGAGGTGAGGTGATGTGATGTGATGTGATGAGATGAGATGAGATGAGATGATGTGATGTGATGTGATGTGATGTGATGTGAGGTGATGTGATGTGATGTGATGAGATGGTGAGGTGAGGTGAGGTGAGGTGAGGTGATGAGATGGTGAGGTGAGGTGATGTGAGGTGAGGTGAGGTGATGAGATGAGATGTGATGTGATGTGATGTGGTGAGGTGATGAGATGATGAGGTGAGGTGAGGTGAGGTGATGGTGAGGTGAGGTGAGGTGATGAGGTGATGTGATGAGATGGTGACGTGAGGTGAGGTGAGGTGAGGTGATGTGATGAGATGGTGAGGTGAGGTGACGTGATGTGATGTGATGTGATGTGATGAGATGAGATGTGGTGCGGTGCGGTGCGGTGCGGTGAGGTGATGAGATGAGATGAGATGAGATGGTGAGGTGAGGTGAGGTGAGGTGATGTGATGAGATGAGATGTGGTGCGGTGCGGTGCGGTGAGGTGATGAGATGAGATGAGATGGTGAGGTGAGGTGAGGTGAGGTGATGTGATGTGATGTGATGTGATGTGATGTGATGTGATGTGATGAGGTGAGGTGATGTGATGAGATGGTGAGGTGAGGTGAGGTGAGGTGATGAGGTGATGTGATGTGATGTGATGAGATGGTGAGGTGTGATGAGGTGAGGTGAGGTGATGAGATGATGAGGTGAGGTGNTTACTTATTGACTTCTTATGCAAGTAAACCAGTGACAAGTTAAGTTGGCCACATCAACGTTGTTGTTTGCCGCTGAATGAAGAGTGGTGTCTAGGTGTACTTGAACGTTGAATGGTGTTCAGTTTGTGGAAAGCAGGTTCAGGTGTCAATCGACTCACTTGCTCAAAGGTCATTTCCTACTCTGAAAATAACTCATGTTTAGGTTTATAACGGTTTTAAAGGAAAACTGATCTTGCATTACAGAACACACCTGAATATAGTCAGTATTCTGTTAACCAATTACCTGTTAATTGTTTTAGGTCTTAATTTAGAGGTGTGCGTGTGAGTGAGGGAGGTGAGGTGAGGTGAGGTGAGGTGAGGTGAGGTGAGGTGAGGTGAGGTGTGGTGAGGTGAGGGTGAGGTGAGGTGAGGTGATGAGGTGATGTGATGAGATGGTGACGTGAGGTGATGAGGTGATGTGATGGTGAGGTGAGGTGAGGTGATGTGATGTGATGTGATGTGATGTGATGAGATGAGATGAGATGTGGTGCGGTGCGGTGAGGTGAGGTGATGAGATGGTGAGGTGAGGTGAGGTGATGAGGTGAGGTGAGGTGATGTGATGTGATGAGATGGTGAGGTGAGGTGAGGTGATGTGATGTGATGTGATGTGATGTGATGTGATGTGATGTGATGAGATGAGATGAGATGGTGAGGTGATGTGATGAGATGGTGAGGTGAGGTGATGTGATGTGATGTGATGAGATGAGATGAGATGAGATGATGTGATGTGATGTGATGTGATGTGATGTGAGGTGATGTGATGTGATGTGATGAGATGGTGAGGTGAGGTGAGGTGAGGTGAGGTGATGAGATGGTGAGGTGAGGTGATGTGAGGTGAGGTGAGGTGATGAGATGAGATGTGATGTGAGTGATGTGGTGAGGTGTGGATGAGATGCGTGAGGTGAGGTGAGGTGAGGTGAGTGATCGAGAATGGAGGTACGGTGAATGATGATGAGTGAGTGGGGTATGTGAGTGAGGTCAAGAGGTGATGAGGGTGGATGTTGTGAACGAGAGCAGTGCGCGCTGTGTTGATGGGATGGATGAGTGTGGGCCGGCAGTGATGAGTGAGATGGGTGGAAGCGTGATGCGTGCGGTTTGGTGATGGTCGGAGGTGACGTGGGTGAGGTGATGTGAGTTAGGTGATGATGATGTCGATGGTGGATCGAGTGCTGAGTGTGGGTGAGGTCGGTGAAGGTGCTATATGTGAGATGGAGGAGTGGGTGTTAGATGGTGCTGATGAGAGGTAGCGGGAGTGAGAGTGTTGAGGGATGAGTTGTGATGTGAGGTGATGTGATGAGATGAGATGATTTGTAGTGATGTGATGGATGATGAAGTATTGAGATCTCGTGAGTGAGATGAATGATGTGATGTGAGAGTTGAGTGATGATGTGTGACTGTGATGAGATGGTGGTGAGAGTGAGGTGAGGTGAGGTGATGAGATGGTGAGGTGAGGTGATGTGAGGTGAGGTGAGGTGATGAGATGAGATGTGATGTGATGTGATGTGGTGAGGTGATGAGATGATGAGGTGAGGTGAGGTGAGGTGATGGTGAGGTGAGGTGAGGTGATGAGGTGATGTGATGAGATGGTGACGTGAGGTGAGGTGAGGTGAGGTGATGTGATGAGATGGTGAGGTGAGGTGACGTGATGTGATGTGATGTGATGTGATGAGATGAGATGTGGTGCGGTGCGGTGCGGTGCGGTGAGGTGATGAGATGAGATGAGATGAGATGGTGAGGTGAGGTGAGGTGAGGTGATGTGATGAGATGAGATGTGGTGCGGTGCGGTGCGGTGAGGTGAGATGATATGGATGAGTGAGTGATAGCGGAGGTGTGATGGTGAGATGATGTGAGGTGGGAGATGACGTGAGGATGATGAGGTGATGGTGTGATGTAGAGGTGAGTGAGTGTGCTAGTTGAGTGATGTGATGTGGGATGTGCGGGAGGTGAGGTGATGATGATGAGGATGGAGGTGAGGTGAGGTGAGTGTGGAGAGTGGGAGTGAGGTGATGATGTGAGTGATGTGATGTATGGATGTGATGGTGATGAGATGAGAGATGTAGGTGAGTGTGAGTGGTGAGGTGAGGTGAGGTGGATGGATGAGAGATGAGAGGATGATGGTGTGAGTGATGTAGGATGGAGTGAGTGTGTGATGTGATGAGATGGTGAGTAGGGGAAGTGTAGTGGTGATAGAGGGGATGGAATTATGAGGTAGATGGTAGTGAGTGAGGAGCAGAGGAGGTGGTGAGAGGTGGGCTGGATGAGGTGGATGTGATGGATGTGTAAGTGTGATGTGATGAGGTGAGTGATGAGTTGTAGATTGTTGGTAGTGAGAATGCGCATGGGTGAGGTGAGGATGTAGAGAATGAGTATGTGATGAGTGAGGTGTGCAGGTGAGGTGATGGTGAGACATGGTGAGTAAGAGGTGGGTGGGTGAGGTGAGGTGATGTGATGTAGATGAGATGTGAGGTGATGTGAGCGTGAGTGATGTGATGTGAGGCTGTGATGTCGATGTGATGTGATGTGAATGAGTGTGAGGTGATGTGATGAGATGTGAGGTAGTGATGTGATGTGATGCGATGAGATGAGATGTAAGAGATGATGTGATGTGATGTGATGGTGGATGTGATGCTGGCGTGAGGTGATGTGATGTGTGCGATGTGAGGTGAGGTGAGGTGAGGTGAGGTGATGAGATGGTGAGGTGAGGTGATGTGAGGTGAGGTGAGGTGATGAGATGAGATGTGATGTGATGTGATGTGGTGAGGTGATGAGATGATGAGGTGAGGTGAGGTGAGGTGATGGTGAGGTGAGGTGAGGTGATGAGGTGATGTGATGAGATGGTGACGTGAGGTGAGGTGAGGTGAGGTGATGTGATGAGATGGTGAGGTGAGGTGACGTGATGTGATGTGATGTGATGTGATGAGATGAGATGTGGTGCGGTGCGGTGCGGTGCGGTGAGGTGATGAGATGAGATGAGATGAGATGGTGAGGTGAGGTGAGGTGAGGTGATGTGATGAGATGAGATGTGGTGCGGTGCGGTGCGGTGAGGTGATGAGATGAGATGAGATGGTGAGGTGAGGTGAGGTGAGGTGATGTGATGTGATGTGATGTGATGTGATGTGATGTGATGTGATGAGGTGAGGTGATGTGATGAGATGGTGAGGTGAGGTGAGGTGAGGTGATGAGGTGATGTGATGTGATGTGATGAGATGGTGAGGTGTGATGAGGTGAGGTGAGGGTAACGGTGATGTCGAAGCTCGAGTAGAGGTAGAGATGATTGAGAGGCTAGGAACTGGCATTCCAAAGGGACCATGAGAAGATAGCTCATTCTGGTAAATCGTAGCACGCGATTATTAAATAATCGTCTCATCGCGATTGTTTGACCTCTCGTCGATGGATTTCAGATCATCGCAATTATGCACATCTCTATAGAAGACACTAGGGCGAGCTGTAGTGCATCTGCATATTGCATATTTTAGTGTATATATTGTTACTAAAGCATGTAATACTTGTAAAATGTGCCACCACAACACAATCACTTAAAAAAAAGAAAGCTAAACATAAAAATTACCTGCAGTACAATTTAATATTATTTACAAATCAGTGTGAAAACCAGTCTACCAAAATTTCATTAACATAGCAAGTAAATTTATGTAGTCTTGCAAGTGAGAAAAAAACTGACTAGAAGCTTTTCTATGACTGATAGTATTTTAATGGTGGCTTCAATTCACCCCTGATGAATTTACTTAATTTACAAGTATTTGGCTGGTTGTATTATTGACAGGTAAAAGCCTAAACCTCTAAGTATGATGCCCAATTTTTTCCATGTATTTCCAAGAAAAAGAACATAGTCTTTGTATTCAGAACAATATGTCTTTCAAATGCTGAATCAAAAATGTATGAGAATTAAAAGTCAAAGCTCAAAAACAGACAATTAATCGTCATAATCGCCAAAGCCCTAAAACAGACAATTAATCGCCATAATCGCAATGATTTATCAGACAATTAATCGTCAATCAAATTTCATAATCGTGACAGCCCTAGTAGATAAGTGAGGTGAGTGATGTGGTGGTGAGGTGATGAGGAGATGTGATGGTGGAGGGTGAGTGAGATGATGAGGTGAGGTGAGGTGAGGTGATGGTGAGGTGAGGTGAGGTGAGAGGTGAGTGTGAGTGGTGAGTGGTGAGGGAGTGAGGTGATGGATGAGGGTGAGGTGAGGTGACGTGATGGATGTAGTATGTGATGAGGTTGGCGTGCGGGTGTGAGGTGATGAGATGGAGTGTATGGATGGTAGTGGTGATGGTGAGGTGGGCTTGGGGTAGGTGATGATGATGAGTGGGACTGTGATGAGTGATGATTGATGAGGTAGTGTAGTGTATGTAGGATGTGGATGAATGAGAGACGGTGCGGTGAGGTGAGGTGTGAATGGTGAGGTGGGTGAGGTATTGAGCTGAGTGAGGTGATGTGATGTGGATAGTGGTGAGGTGAGGTGAGGTGATGTGATGTGATGTGATGTGATGTGATGTGATGTGATGTGATGAGATGAGATGAGATGGTGAGGTGATGTGATGAGATGGTGAGGTGAGGTGATGTGATGTGATGTGATGAGATGAGATGAGATGAGATGATGTGATGTGATGTGATGTGATGTGATGTGAGGTGATGTGATGTGATGTGATGAGATGGTGAGGTGAGGTGAGGTGAGGTGAGGTGATGAGATGGTGAGGTGAGGTGATGTGAGGTGAGGTGAGGTGATGAGATGAGATGTGATGTGATGTGATGTGGTGAGGTGATGAGATGATGAGGTGAGGTGAGGTGAGGTGATGGTGAGGTGAGGTGAGGTGATGAGGTGATGTGATGAGATGGTGACGTGAGGTGAGGTGAGGTGAGGTGATGTGATGAGATGGTGAGGTGAGGTGACGTGATGTGATGTGATGTGATGTGATGAGATGAGATGTGGTGCGGTGCGGTGCGGTGCGGTGAGGTGATGAGATGAGATGAGATGAGATGGTGAGGTGAGGTGAGGTGAGGTGATGTGATGAGATGAGATGTGGTGCGGTGCGGTGCGGTGAGGTGATGAGATGAGATGAGATGGTGAGGTGAGGTGAGGTGAGGTGATGTGATGTGATGTGATGTGATGTGATGTGATGTGATGTGATGAGGTGAGGTGATGTGATGAGATGGTGAGGTGAGGTGATGTGATGTGAGGAGGGATGTGAGTGAGGTGATGAGTGGTGAGGTGTGATGGGGTGAGGTGAGGTGATGAGGTGATGTGATGAGATGGTGACGTGAGGTGATGAGGTGATGTGATGGTGAGGTGAGGTGAGGTGATGTGATGTGATGTGATGTGATGTGATGAGATGAGATGAGATGTGGTGCGGTGCGGTGAGGTGAGGTGATGAGATGGTGAGGTGAGGTGAGGTGATGAGGTGAGGTGAGGTGATGTGATGTGATGAGATGGTGAGGTGAGGTGAGGTGATGTGATGTGATGTGATGTGATGTGATGTGATGTGATGTGATGAGATGAGATGAGATGGTGAGGTGATGTGATGAGATGGTGAGGTGAGGTGATGTGATGTGATGTGATGAGATGAGATGAGATGAGATGATGTGATGTGATGTGATGTGATGTGATGTGAGGTGATGTGATGTGATGTGATGAGATGGTGAGGTGAGGTGAGGTGAGGTGAGGTGATGAGATGGTGAGGTGAGGTGATGTGAGGTGAGGTGAGGTGATGAGATGAGATGTGATGTGATGTGATGTGGTGAGGTGATGAGATGATGAGGTGAGGTGAGGTGAGGTGATGGTGAGGTGAGGTGAGGTGATGAGGTGATGTGATGAGATGGTGACGTGAGGTGAGGTGAGGTGAGGTGATGTGATGAGATGGTGAGGTGAGGTGACGTGATGTGATGTGATGTGATGTGATGAGATGAGATGTGGTGCGGTGCGGTGCGGTGCGGTGAGGTGATGAGATGAGATGAGATGAGATGGTGAGGTGAGGTGAGGTGAGGTGATGTGATGAGATGAGATGTGGTGCGCGTGCGTTGTGGATGGGTGAGATGGGGGAGGTTAGGTGAGATGAGATGAATATAGGTGAGGTGAGGTGAGTGATGAGATGTGATGTGATGTGATGTGAGGTGATGAGGTGAGGTGATGTGATGAGATATGATGAGGTGATGATGAGGTGATGATGTGATGAGATGAGATGAGGTGAGAGGTGAGGTGAGGTATGGGACGGAGGTGATTGGTGATGTGATGTAGGTGCGGTGCAGGAGGATGTGGAGGTGGATGAGTGATGATGATGGGTGAGGGTTGTAGTGCTGATGTGGTGAGATGATGAGATGAGGTGAGATGAGAGGTGATGTGATGTGATGTGATGTGATGTGATGTGAGGTGATGTGATGTGATGTGATGAGATGGTGAGGTGAGGTGAGGTGAGGTGAGGTGATGAGATGGTGAGGTGAGGTGATGTGAGGTGAGGTGAGGTGATGAGATGAGATGTGATGTGATGTGATGTGGTGAGGTGATGAGATGATGAGGTGAGGTGAGGTGAGGTGATGGTGAGGTGAGGTGAGGTGATGAGGTGATGTGATGAGATGGTGACGTGAGGTGAGGTGAGGTGAGGTGATGTGATGAGATGGTGAGGTGAGGTGACGTGATGTGATGTGATGTGATGTGATGAGATGAGATGTGGTGCGGTGCGGTGCGGTGCGGTGAGGTGATGAGATGAGATGAGATGAGATGGTGAGGTGAGGTGAGGTGAGGTGATGTGATGAGATGAGATGTGGTGCGGTGCGGTGCGGTGAGGTGATGAGATGAGATGAGATGGTGAGGTGAGGTGAGGTGAGGTGATGTGATGTGATGTGATGTGATGTGATGTGATGTGATGTGATGAGGTGAGGTGATGTGATGAGATGGTGAGGTGAGGTGAGGTGAGGTGATGAGGTGATGTGATGTGATGTGATGAGATGGTGAGGTGTGATGAGGTGAGGTGAGGAGGTGAGGTGAGGTGAGGTGAGGTGAGGTGAGGTGAGGTGATGGTGAGGTGAGGGTGAGGTGAGGTGAGGTGATGAGGTGATGTGATGAGATGGTGACGTGAGGTGATGAGGTGATGTGATGGTGAGGT
>NC_079904.1:172629-260272 GCF_024868665.1 Triplophysa rosa | reverse complement strand
CTCTCAAACATCAGGAGGTGCTGATCAAACAGATTCATAAGGTGAGTGTGTTTCACATCTCGCTCAATTTCAATTTAAGTGTGCTTTATTTGCAGCTCTCTCTCTCTCTCTCTGTGCAGACGAGTCAGTGTATGTGGTTAATGCAGGCTTTAGGGTTTCTTTTGTCTGCGTTGCCCGTCGAGGACATTTTGAAGAATCTTCACTCTCTCATCACTCCGTACATCCAGCAGCTTGAGAAACTGGCAGAAGAGACGGTAAGAATCACTCGGTGTTGTTGTTGTTCTCTCTGCTCTCAGGTCTCGGTTTGGCCGGGATCCACATGAACAGACGCTGCGTGCGTGTGAGCGGAACATTTCTCAGCAGGGACAGATTGAAATCACCACAGTCTAATCTCTGCTCTCAAACCCTTTAACCATTTATCAGATCAGCATAGCAACACCCCGGCAACCACATACAACAGTGACAATTACACAAGCAAGTCCCCGTGAACCGGAAGTTGCAATCGTTTTTACTTCCTTATTTTGATGCATTTTGAACGTGAAAAAAGTGGGCATGGCTTTCGTCTTTCTCTGCAATTTTATTGGACGTATAAAAACAGCCGTTGCATTTTGAAATGGAACTGGCAGCAGACTGACCGTTGAAGGGGAGGAGTTAACAGATGCTCCGCCCATGCCGTCTAACATGCGTCATTTGAGATGGATAGATATTTCAGGGCGGAAGTGCATTTCAGATCTTAACTGAAGATTATGAGGGCACACGAATTTTAAAAAGAGAACGAGCCACATTGATCAACTATTGACAATAAACGCTGCAATATTTCATGAAAAAAATGTAATTAAAAAAATAATTTCACAGGGACTTTAAACATTGTCTTTAGGATATGTAAAAATGTAATTCTGAAACATAATAGAAACCTGTTTTCTCTCTCTCTCTCCACATATTTTCTAATGTCCCCTGCCTGTCTGGTTCCTTCCTCCCAGTAAGACATGACATCAGTCTCAGTAATCAGACAGTGATCATGTGATCACACAGTGACCTCTGCTGGTGAATGATTGCATCTACAGCAGCAGATAGAAATGTCTGGCTAGAATGACTACATAAATAATAATCAATGAGATTTCCGTGTTACGCCCACAGCGCTTCGAGCACACGCCGTGTTCATGACAACATTTCATTGTGTGACCTGTTGTCTGATGCTGGTCTGTGATTTCAGCCGAACCCCTCGAATAAACTGGCCATTATTCACATCCTGGGTCTGCTGTCCAATCTCTTCACCACACTGGACATCAGCAAACAGGAGGAGGAGTCAGGAGAGAACGCCCCGCCCATTAAGTCAGCGCCGCCTCAGACCGGACCCAATCCTGTAAGCTCCTCCCAGCTGTGCTCTGTCTCAGCCTGACGCAGAAGTGGTGCAGATGTTGACCTGTGCTGGTGCGTGTGTGTGTTTCAGGTGGTGGTGGTGCTCCAGCAGGTCTTCGCTTTAATCCAGACTGTTCTCAGTAAATGGCTGAATGATTCACAGGTGGTGGAGGTAAGAATCATCTCCTCGCGCCCACTCTCGCTCAACAGCGAGGTTCACTTCTCTCTCTCTCTCTCTCTCTCTCTCTCTCTCTCGGCCAGGCGGTGTGTGCTATCTTTGAGAAGTCTGTGAAAACTCTCCTGCATGATTTTGCTCCGATGGTTTCTCAGTTGAGTGAGATGTTGGGTCAGATGTACAGAACAATACCTCAGGCGTCAGCTCTGGACTTGACCCGTCAGGTACGTGAGTGTTTGTTCGTTCATGGCTGGAACTGGAGCTGTTTTCATCCTTCTCATGACCTTCTGATGTGCCTTTACAGATGGTTCATATATTTGCCAGTGAAACGGATCATTTCCCACCAATCAAAGCTCTGTTTGAACTGGTCACTTCTGTCACGCTCACCATCTTCCAGCAAGGTAAAAAACAGACGAAGAACCTGAAGGAAACCATGCGCTTGATGTTTAGCACGTGTACACACACACACACACACACGTTCAGAACCGACGAAGACACTGTGACACTTTCTCTTCACGAGTGTCACAGATGAAAAGAGATCGTGTGCATGCGTGAGTTTCTGTCATTCTTCTAGGGATGGAACGATTCCCGCAGCTCACCATTCACCATATTCTGATCTCAAAAACTGCCCTTTCTTGTTTCTGTAATGCTGCACAATTCTTTGTCAAATAAATTTCAGTTTTAAAACAAATATAAAATGAATAATACAAAAGTCTCCTTAATGTAAAGAAACTAAGACTTTGTTTGTGCTTTTCCTAACTTGAACTTTTTTAAGAAATATCAGCATATCCACGTTTAGCGAGTTTGCCGAAAAACAGCAAAACATGGCATGCTATTTATATAAGGTCTCAAGCGACTTGAGTGGTCACCTACTGTAATGATTTCACGGGGAATGGTTACGTCCCTGCATTCTTCACTTGTGTTTCTCTGTGACCACTAACATGTCTGTCTCGAGCAGGTGACCGTCAGGACCGGCTGTGTGTGTGTTTGTTCGTTTGTTTGTTTTCTGTGAGAGGGCGGGTGGGTGGGGTTTGTGGGCGGAGTCTTGTTTGGAGTGTGGGAACAGCAAGGGGGGCGGGGACAGGAATGAAAAGAGAGCAAATGCAGTGACAGTACCAGGTGCCTCCTGGGTTCCCACTCCAAACCCACAGTTTGGTTTCTCTTTCTTTCCTTTCTTACGTTTCGTTTCTTTCTCTCCTTACTTCTGTTTCTGTTGCTCCGTCGTTCAGAACGGATTCATTAATCTGTGTTTTTGGTTCGTCTCTCCTCTTTCTTCTGTCACGCGTTTCACATGACTGTTGGATTTGTTCTGTTGCTGTTTGTATATATTCTTATGATTTCTTAAGTTTCATCTTTATTATATTTTAGGGCCCAGGGATCATCCTGATATTGTTGATTCATTTATGCAGCTCCAAGCTCAGGTGTGTTTTTGGTTTCTTATTTCATTCACTTTGGGTTTCACTCTTTCTCTCGCTGTCTTTCTCCTCCCCTCCGTCCGCTGTCACGGGCTCTCTTTTGACCCTCGTTCTGGTCGGCCTGTGGCATTGACCCGCGGGCTTGCGCTGTCGGATGATTGACGGCTCACGAGGAGAGCTGCGAGTTAGGACTGAACTGAAAAGGAAAGACCTACACGTGATGTTTTAGTCTGACATCAGATGTCACAGCCAATCAGAACAGTGTATTGTCATAATAATAGACGGGCTTTGATGGGCGGAGCTATCCAACATGACTTCACTCACTGCCCACAGTGTTTTGTCACGTCTGTAGATCAAATATAATCTTCATAATAACATGCTGCGTAAACAACAGACACGAAACAAATCACAATGTTGTGCCGGTACGTTTTACAATCTAGATCAAACGCTACCATTAAGTGAAGAATTCATACTGTATAACCGTACAAACCATTTCATCTGGTTTGTAACGAATGTCTAAATGTGGATGTCAGGGGTCAGAGTTGAGGGAGTTCATATCCCAGCAGCCCTACACAGACATCACAGACCCTGTGTCTCAATCAGCTCTGTTGTTCAGTAGTCAGGGCACTGATCAGGATGTCTCATTCGCGAAATCCTTCCACTGCACTGAAACGTTCCTCCCCGCAAAAGCCAGGTGTTCCCTTAACGGACATCACGTGAAAACCACACGAGCCAGCTCGATGAACCTCATGAAACGCGACAGAACTTGTGAAAAGACGAACGCTTCTAGACCGGCGGTCAACACAATCTACTTCTAATGAAAGTGTTTCTCGTATGTACGTCAAGCAGTATTTAAAAGAATAAAGTCCGAGAGATGTGGGTTTCGCCGGTTGTTGCTTAATAATAGCTGTGAAGTATGACAACGAGCTCACACAGTCACGTCTCCCAAAAAGGAACATTCTGCCATCAGTTCCTCACCTTCCAGTTGGTCCAGACGTGAATACATGGCCTTGTTCTGATGAACACAGAGAAAGATATTTGGAAGAATGCTTGTAACCAGACAGATTTTGCCTCCCATAGGAGGAAAAATGACAGTGACAGTCACATTCTTCAAAAGATCTTCTTTTGTGTTCAACAGAACGGTACTTTTTCCTCCTACGGGGGTCGAAATGTCATATTTGCGTGAAGTATCCGCTGAAGTGACCAGCGCCTGAACCCGTGTACACCATATACTGATTCCCCAGCTCAGGACCTGATGGAGACACGGGGAGAGAGACATGTCTGTCATGGTCACATGAGCAACTCCTTCGTCTCAGTGCCGTCTGATGAATGAATCGGCTCTGGTGTTTCGCGTCTTTGGTCCCTTCTGTCTCTCTCTTTCTCTGATATCCTCTCATCCTCAATAAGTTTCTTAATGCATCAGTTGTCTTTATTCTTACATGTTACTTAGATTTCTGTTGCAACTGAGCAGAGGAAGTAGCCATCAAAGAAAAACTAAAGAAATGAATCAATCATCATACCTTTAGTTTCTATTGAGTTTGAGTTTTTTTGCTGTTGATTTCTTACCTGATCTGTTTGCATTGAATGTGTTGTTTTTCTTAGCTGAGGGTAGAGTTTAGACGCACACAGAGGGAGTGAGCGATGAGGGTGGGCGGGCGGGTCAGCCGAGTGATTGACAGGGTTCCAGGGGCGGGGTTTAAGTCACGTGCTGTGTTCATTGGCTCTGTCTGATTCGTAGGCGCTCAAGCGGAAGCCTGATTTATATTTATCAGAGAGTCTTGATGTGAAAGCCGTGTTCCACTGCGGTAAGTCTGTTTCTCATGTATGAATCACTCTTCACACGCGTGTACGTGATGTTCCGTCTCTGATGTCTCTGTGATTTCCGTCCGCAGGAGTGCTGTCACTAAAGTTTCCTGAAGCTCCTACAGTTAAATCCACCTGCCTCTTCTTTGTAAGTCAGACAGAGAAACGGCACGAAGGTTCAGTTCTTTCTGTCACTTTCACATCTTTTCACCTTGTAAAATTGAATCATTTCCTTCCTGCACACGGTGGGTGAAGGTTTCATAGAGATGTGTTGAAGTCAAACCATTAATGGCGTCCAGAATAAACCATATATGTCTGTGTACTGTTCATATTCATTGTCTGTTTATAAACACATACATGTGTTGTGCATGTGACATTGAAAAATGTCAAATATAAAAATGTATAAACGTTTATGTGTAATTTCAATTATTGGTAAATATAAATAAATATATGTAAATATTTCCTAAATATGTACAATATACATGTATGTGTGTGTTTATAAATACAAAATTAACACAGGGTGTCTGCGGGGTCTTAAAAAGTATTAAAGGGGTCATATGACACGGCTAAAAGGAATATTATGGTTTGTTTTAGATGTAACTCAATGTGTCTACATGATTTAAGGTTGATAAACGCTGTATTTTCCACACACCGTGCATGTTTGTATCTCCTCTTTGCTCCGCCTCTCTGAAACACGCGGATGTTTATCAAAGCTCATGGCTCTGAAAAGCGAGGTGTGCTGTGATTGGCCAGTTCACCAGTGCGTAGTGATTGGTGGAATACTGCAAGCGTGTGAGGGAAATGTGACGCCTCTGACCATATTTGGAACATCAGGTTCCTCTTCAATTGTACTGACAGGTACGCCCACCTGACTTGCGTCTACATTTGGGCGGTCTCAGTCAAATCAGACCACCAACTGATGTAGATTTGTGGGGGTGTGGCTACACGAGGCGTTTCAGACAGGTCTGGTGAGCATTCGCTTTTACATAGAATGCATCTTTTGTTCCCACACTTTCATTTCTGCAATTTTACGCGTCTAATACATGCATGAGCAACTTATAACACACCAGAGACACAGAAAAACACAGATTCGTGCCATATGACCCCTTTAAAAGTTGATAAATAAATTTAGAGAAAATGAAGGCCCTTAAAAAGTATATTTAAGTCTTAAAATCCATTTTCCAAGGTATTCAATTGTGTATCATCTTTTCATTTGTCTGGAGAGGTCATGCTAAAGTTTGCCTGGTTGAATCATTGTGTAGGTGAATAGCAAGAGGTCCATGTCCAGCCGGTTGTTAAACAACATGGTTGACTAATGGAGAAATGCAAGTTTTCGTGCAAATGTTTGGAGGATAAAGAGTTGTAAGCATGGCTGAGGGCCGTCTCAGATAAGCGTGCTCTTAGCGTAGCCTCATTTCTCTTTCTAATAAACCTTGCATTGGGTTAGTCTTCGTTCCCACCCTTCTGAATGATGTTGCATTCATGAGGAGTTATCACAAACTAAGACTTTTAGAGTAAATGTAAGTTAAAGTGTCACCAATGGTCTTAAAATGTATGGAAAGAGTCTGAATAAGTATTAAATTTAGCTCCATGATTTCTGTATATGCCCAGTACACAGACTATATCATGTAAACACAAACTTTTCTTCTGGATGCCATTGATGGCGATGAATCATTAATCACAGTGGAGTTTGATTGACTGAATTTTGAATGCAGACGGAACTCATACCGCGCTGTGCAGACGTTCCTCCCGTCGCTCGGCTCCTTCATGAAGACGGTAAACTCCTGCTGTCGGCTGTACTGGAGGTTTGTCACGTTTGTCAGTCGGGATGAACGAGACCGTGGAGTTCGCTGTCACACTCAAACCTTGATGTGTTTGTCATCAGGCGATCGGCGGGCAGTCGTCTCGCTGCCTCATGGATCAGTTCGCTGAGATTCTCTTCTGTCTGAACAAACATTGCTTCGCTCTGTTGACGGTGTGGCTCAAAGAAGCTCTGAGATCTCCGGGCTTTCCATCCTCACGCGTGACGGATGAACAGAAGGACACCTTCAGTCAGCAGGTGCTCAGGTGAGCAGCAGTCCGGCGGCGGGACGTTTACGTGTCCCGTGAATCTAAACTCATCTGTTTGTTTTGTGTGTGAAGGGAGCGAGTGAACAAGCGTCGTGTGAAGGACATCGTGAAGGAGTTCACGCTGGTGTGTCGTGGACTTCACGGAACCGAGTACGCCGCAGACTACTGAGCGCAAACAGACTCTGAGGAAACCCAGAACTCCCAGAATCCCGCAACACAACACGTGAATGACACACTGTCAGAAGAACTGTGATAGAAAGAAGCGTGTAGAGCTGCGGCGGGACGGGACCTTCCTCTAACTCTCTCCCTCTCCCTCTCTCTCTCTCTCTCTCTCTCTCTCTCTCTCTCTCTCACACTCTCACACTCTCACTGGATTGTTTGGTGTTTTGAGGCCTGACGGGCGATCTGAACATCTTTCCTGCATCTCACGGCATGTTCGCTGTAACAGTTCTTTGATTCTCTCACGTTCTAGATCTTCCGTGGCTCTTGGGCTGTTTCCCGGTGATCGTTTGCATCTGTTTGAACGAAGAAATAGTGTTAGTTGAATGTGTTTTGGATTTTGGAGATACTGAAATAAACAACACGTATATACACACACACACACATATATATAAATAAATATATATATATCGACACACACTTGTAATAACGTAGTGAAGTTTGTGTGCTGCTAACAGAGAGAGGGACCAGAATAAATCTTCTCTGCGGCTTTATCCGTCTAACCCCTCCCTCACGCTCTATTCTGCCCAAATATTGTGCTGGCTTACTAAAGCAGATGATGAGGATTGTTTTTCAGAGATCAGCCCGGCAGTATATCTCACAACAAATGAGACGGAGAGAGAGAAATACAACACACTACAAGTAGAAGTTTTGTGTTCACGCTTGTTTCTGTCTTCTCCAAACAGTGAAACTGAACGAGGACTGCTGTCCAAACAATTCAACACAACACTCCGAATGTTGAACCTTGCTGTAGCTGAAGATCAAGTGCCATTAGACTCATCGTCACATCTCGAACAAATAATCAGTCCAGACGTCTGTGTAGAGCGTATATATATCGAGTATTCTTGAAGCGTGTGTCTCGTGGACTCGTCTCGGTTCTCTGAACTGACAGAATTTTCACATTGGAACGGTGTACCCCTGTCTTTCTGATTGGTTGTGTGTTTAATGACTTCTCGGTGCACCTATCATGACATGAAACACGCGCACGTCTCTCTCTCGTTTAACCCTTCTGCTGCCTGCAGACATGTAGCATGTGTGTTGTGTTACATGTGAGATGGTGTGGATCAGTGAACGAGGGCTGTTTCATTGTGTTTGTATAGTGAGAATAAAGGGAGAGATGGAGTCAAATGTACATTAGCTTTTCCTTTTTTCTACCTTGTTTTAATTTATTAAATGCATCCAAGATGGCAACACTGGTTCCTGTGTTCTTATTGTTTGTGTGACTGCTCATCATCAAACAAGACAAATTCATTTACAAATTGACATATTCATAAAATGCAGATGCTGTTAGGTAGACTTGAGCTTTCATGAGAAAAAACATCTACAAATGAATTACAGGCGATGCTTTGTTTTATTTGACTCGCTACACTTCAGAATGATGAAATAACACAGATGGAAGTTGTGGAGGAATGATGTAGAAGGAAAAACCGAATGCTTATAATTATATTCCATTCTTGCCGTCTGTGTTTGGATGACAGCTGTTAAAACAGACTTGACGTGTATTTACAATGAAAGTTTATATTTGACTTGAACTCATTTCAACATCACATCAGAAGAACACGAGGCAGATAAATGCAGAAGAGGTGATGCGTGTACTGGTTTTAAATGACCGAAAACAAATCACAAGTTCATATAGCAGAGAAATATACTGAGATTCTTGTTTTCTTCATTTACAATCAACCTGAAAACAAATCCTATATCAAAGAAACACTGAACCCGAACAACAGATAAAAGTGAGAATCAAGGTTGATGTGAAGTTCACGAGATCAGAACTCATCCTCTGAGCTGTCAGCCAGCAGCATGGCATTGTCCGGTCCGCTCCGCACTTCTCTGGGAGGCTAAAGACGACACAAACACCCAATCAAAGTCAGAAGAGAGGAGACGAGCGCTCTTGTGTAATGTGTGAGGAGAATTCGTTTTGCGTACCCTGCTTCTCTGATGTTTGACGTTTTCTCTCCTCCTGCGATGAATGAGTCTGATGCTGTACAGAGCGCCCACCAGCAGAAGAGCTCCGGCCAGTCCGATGCCGACGGGTGCCAACATGCCCGACACGTAACCGGCCTACAGACGGAGAGAGAGAGATCATATTATATTCATATATTATAAACCACTTTAAGTTGCACTACATACATGCATAAACACTTTCTTTCATTTTATTACTGTAATTATATATTGCACTATTCGTACGCAGCCCCGCTGCAAATGCTTTGGCAATACCAATGTACATTTTGTCATGCCAATAAAGCACCCTTACATTGAAATTGAAAATGAGAGCGAGTGTGAGAGAAAATCATCTGATGAACAGAAAACTGTTTTCAATTGAAGTGTGCTTTATTGGCATGACAAAATGTAGATGTGTAGAAAACCATCTCACCTTCTCTCTGATGAGTTCAACCCAGCTGCGTACTGCAACACACAACAAACACCGAGTCACCTGGAGCTGAGAATGAACTAAACACATGTAGCATAACAGAACGTTCACGTCTGTGAGTTTGCTCTCTTTCTTCGGATTCTCGCTTTCTGAAGCCATTGACGGGGACTGATGTTTGGGGGGTTTTCTCACCCAGGCCGTGGTTCCCCTGCATCCAGACCGGAGGAGGAGGTATGAGGCTGTAGGGGGGACGGCTGGGAGGCGTCATGCTGGTTTCTGTTAGGTCCTCTTCGCTCTCTTCTTCATCAGAATCCATCCCATCGTCTTCCTCGTCTTCATCTGCCTCCTCTAGAAGAAGACCGAGTCGTCACATCACAACAGCCACACACACGCTCTCACTGTCAGTCGCATGAACAAACCTTTAGACTCCACATCTTCTGTGTCTGTCTTTGGGATCGGAACGACGTCAGATGATGTGGCAGTCATCCTCTGGGCGAGGTCATCATCTGGAGGACCAATCAGAACGCATGTCACAGTTCTAAAGTGTCAAGGCATCTCTCGAGGTATTAAAACCAGAACAAAACGGCTTCGTTCCTAAACGATCATGTATGTTAACAAACAAAAACAAGAGCTTTTATGTTTATATAGCTCGCTCACTTTCGGTCTTCCCATCATGCTCTGTCGTCTTGTTCTGCGTTTGTGACGTCTGCCATGACGAGGGCCAGTCCAGCAGTCCCGAGAGAGAGGACGTGTGCTCTGTATCCATGGAGACCATAAGCTCAGCATCTTCCGCGGTTACAGCTGTGGGCGCCACGGCGACAGACAGTCGGGATGCCAGCGCTGAGTTTCTCGCCGGTGTGACGTCCTCAAAGGGCTCAAAGATCAACGGCAGGTCTTCAGAGGACATGGTGGCGTCTGTGAGCAGATCCTGAGACGACGGCTCGACGTTCACAGCCTCTGCGGGACACACAAACACTGACACTCGTTTAGTCATCACGTCTGATCTCAAGAGTACAACATGTGTGAATATTACTGTTCGAGTCCAAACAAAATATCAAGACGTTCCAAAATGTATTCAGACACCTGACAGAGATAGAAAAGTTTGTAATGGATTGGGTTGAATAGCTTTAAGTACACAATTAGATAACACCAAAAGAAATGACCAGCAAGCAATGCTTCATTTTCTGAAAGACACGAAAATCTTCACCTTTAAAAAAAATCAGAAATCATTTCTATCCCAAACCCTATCACTAACATATTCATCACTTTTTAGGTTTAATCCATCGGTGAGGAAAATACGGTAACACTTGACTTAAAGCATATGTGTATGATGCTTTATGAAAGCAGGTTAAATGCCTTGTAATGCCTAATGAATAATTGTAACTACAGTTAATACATTGTAACACTTGGCATTTGGTTATAATTCTTTACAACAGCATTAATGTATTACAACATACAGTATAAACCATTACAATGCATCATACCCTTTAATAACCCTTTATAATGCATTATACATAATAAGCAGGCTTTAAGTTAAGTGTTACCGAAAGAAAATACTCTTAACTGTCCGTTAGTATTTTTATTATCCATCAATGTTATGAGCAGACTGTGTACTACTAGTAAATCTGAAGACAAAAATCAAATGTTTGTAGATGTTCTGTCAGTGCTGCTGAATTCATTCTTCATGTCACATTATAATACAGTGCAGAACTGCTGATGACTTCAGTTATTAGTCAATATATGCTCTCCTACTTGTAAGTCGCTTTGGATAAAAGCATAAATGTAAATGATCAATATGAATAATAATCAATAGAAAAGACCAGAATGCTTTTCATGTTGACTTAAGTGGCTTAAGGCAAAAGCTGTGTAAAACGATATAATACAACGGAGTGTTTATTTACACCGAGTACAAATAGCCCGTCTTGTGGGCAGAGACTATTTGCACTAGCTCCGCCCAGCAATAACGTGACTGGACAAGAGAAAGTGTTTCAAACAGAGAGTCTGTATGGCTTTGGCACTGGAGACCGGGGTTCTAAACACTCCATTACCTTCTCCTATCACATTACAGATCATAAAGGCATTTGTTTTCAAGAAAAGTGATGTAAGACTTCAAATTCACTTTCATTCATAAAGTTGAGGTTAGGGGTCGGTGTAGGGCTTTAATATCTCAATAAGTTGCCATCGTTTTAATAATGTTTTGAAATATAATGATTTACACTGTGTTAGTATTGCATAATATTTCATGCACAACAATAGTAACGTTATCTGCCACTGTTTATAAGTACCAAAAGCACCTAACTACTATTTCTACTTCATCCAAAGACAATCCAGCTATTTTCGGTGAGTGTCAATGGCATATCGCTTAAGAAATGCTGCTATTTTCACTTAGTGCAAACAGAACCTCCTGCTATTTAAACAACAACCAAATATCCGCTGAGGTAATGAAAGGTTCTGTATGAAACAGCAGAATGTTCTGGAGATCAGTTCATTTTAGTCCACTGAGAATAGAAAGTCATTCGATTTGTGTCAGACGGCCGCTGAGGATTCAAAGTGGAGCAGTAAAATGTGTCTCGCACATCAGCGCTAGAAAACAAAGACACATTCCCTCACTGCTCTCCCAGAAACCAGACATGACATTGAACTTTTCTCACCAAAATCAAATTCATTCATTTCTTTGCTGCTCATCGAACATGGATTCATGTCCTGTGTTTTTATCTGTAATACGTCTGAGGAGCTGATATCTCAGTGCAGTAATAAGTAACTCTGGATCGGGTTTGTCTGGCAGTTGTGTTTCACTGACCTGTCTGCAGATGAAGCGCTTCCGTCCAGACATCAGTAACCTCCACGGCTCTGGACGTCAGGAGACGGACGGCTGATCCGCCGCTGATGTTCAGAGATGTTTCCTCCTCTGGTTCGGGTGTGCTCTCCGGCTGGATGTGGTCTGTGGTCTCTGAGGGTCGGTCAGGTGATGGAGAGGGCTCTGTGGGGGACAGATCTGCTGCCGCTGAGAGAGATTCTTCTGGAAGGGCTTTGGTCTGCTGTCCGTCTGCTGTCCGTGTGTGATATGAAGAGTCCCAGCGGAGCGTTCTGTCCTCACCATCTACAGCCGTCACGCCACCCAACGCCTCGTGGACACGACTGCTGAAGGAGGAGAGCGAACGCTCAGAAGAGACTTCAGGCGGCTCAAGTGAAGGTGTGTTTGATTCTGTTCTTCTGTCCTCTTCTGATGAAGTGATGTTTCTGAGCGGGACGGCCCAGCTGGAAAGACACACCGCTGCCAGCACGAGACTCTGGAGCGCCGCACCGGTCAACATCGTGGATCTGTCCCCTGAACTACAGTTACATGTGACCAGAGCTCACTTTCTGTAGAAGCACAAGTTTCACAACATCCGTTTACCATGTTATAAGACCATCACCCGTATGCTAGGTCTTTCTTTCTCGTACCGTATAGGATCAAAATGGAAGCACATCTGTCTACTGTTTAGCAGTTTAGCTCTTTGACTTTTAATTTGCGGAGATTGTTTTGTTTGATTCAAATATTGTCATGACCGATCATGACTCATAATAAGAACGGCATCGGTGGATGTCTGTGTGTGTTCTGCAGGAGTAACCTGACTCAACACAGCACTGCAATTCACTGCCAGCGTCTAAAAATAGAGCCCGCCCTAAACACACACAATTCATACATGTTTACGTCTATTTTCACCTCGTAGTGCAGAAGACGACGAAATGCGCTATAACACGTGCGTTTTTCTGTGTATTCATGCACGAGAGGATGTTAAGAATCGATCAGCTGATCTTTGATGCGCGCGAGTCATTAACACACGGTTACACTTTAATGCGTTTTATCTGTCACGTGCGACAAACAACACACACACACACACACACACACATAAACATTGATTAACTACTGATTCAACTTTAATACTGAATGAATTAAAGGAAAATAACTTGACGTTTATACATGACATGACAGATTCTTACCTGCTGTGCATGAATGTTGCGCAGCGCTCATCTCCAACACTGAGCCGAGTCTCGAGATGTCCGTGTTATTCTTCGCGTTATTCTCAAGATGTCTGTGTTATTGTGAGATGAGATATCTGTGTTATTGTCCTGCGTCAGCTGACATTACGCTGAAGTTTCTCGTGTGCAGACAGACAGCAGATGCGCAGTCATGGGTCTCTAAGTCTTCTGCGCGCGCGTCTATCTATCTATCTATCTATATCTATCTATCTATCTATCTATCTATCTATCTATCTATCTATCTATCTATCTATCTATCTATCTATCTATCTATCTATCTATCTATCTATCTATCTATCTATCTATCTATCTATCTATCTATCTATCTATCTATCTATCTATCTATCTATCTATCTTGTTGTATCTTATATATATATATATATATACAAATTATATATATAAATATAGTCATATTGTTATATTTGAATTGTGCTTATTATAATAGTTCTTTAAAACAATTGTACAATACTATAATATTTGCATAGTATAGAACACAGCATAATTTACAAACATGACTTATAAAACAGTAACATGTAGGCCTAAAATAAATAACTAAAAACTACAGAACGTATTAAATTAAATAGCTTAATTAAATGACGTAAAGTTTCTAGCGCAGCCCCGTGGCCAACATTTTTCTCCTTACTTAATTTCACATTCAATTATATGAACCAATATTAAAGAAAAACATGAACAATATGTTCAGTTGTAACGATCGTGTAAAATATTTTCAGAGTATAATTTTCTGGCGCTTAAGTTTTCATTCAGGCACATGCAGGGCAGCAGTGGCTCTGTGAAGGACCCACCCAGCCTCGACACGCCCTGTTTGTGATGCTCGGCGGTGTTGTTACATACAATTTGTTATTTGCATTCATATACATTGATAACAATGCCTCTGTTTGAAGGTTTAGGCAGCGGTGGAGAGAAAACAGCTGTGGTTGTTGATTTGGGAGCCGCGTACACAAAGTAAGCGACTGATGTTGACTCGCTGCTGTTAGCTTCACTGCTAAACACACGAAGAAGAGCTGTGTCTGTGCTCACGAGATGAAGTGTTTTCCATTCTTCGTGTATAAATCGTGTAAATATATATAAGTACGCGGGTGCTGAAGGATTAGTAGAGAAATGCTAAGGCTGTATGGTGTACCTTATTTAGAAATGCATTACTGACAATATATATATATACTGTATATGTGAAGAGTTTGGTTCCAGAATGAGAAAAGAACATTTGTTTTTCTTGTGCATTCCAATTAATATCTTTTGATTTAAGCCACAATAACTCCAAAAATACAGCTAACGAACTCCATTTTGGAACCAAACTCTTCATTATGTTTTATAACTTTTCGTAGTATTTACAATTTGACATTCTGGTATTTTTGGTACAGCAGGATGCATGCCTGCGTTTCAAATGTTTTTGTATTACGTGTAGATGTGGTTTTGCTGGGGAAACAGGGCCAAGATTCATTCTTCCCAGTGAAATCAAACGGCCTGGATCACAAGAGGTGAGAATCTGCTAGTGGCTGTGAAGAGATGTGTATGTAATGTGACCCATAATGACCTTTGTCTTTCGCTCTTAATGCACAGGCTGTGCCAGTTGTTCAATACAACATTAACACAGAGGAGTTGTATAATGTTCTGAAGGAGTTTATTCACCTGCTGTACTTCAGGTGAGAGAGAGAGAGAGAGAGAGAGACATTGTGTAGCTCTTGTGTGCCGCTGAACTTGGGATGTTTTTCTCTTCAGGCATTTGCTGGTGAATCCTCGTGACCGGCGTGTGGTCATCATTGAATCCATCCTCTGCCCTTCGCACTTCAGAGAGACTCTCTCCAGAGTTTTCTTCAAACATTTTGAGGTGAAGTGACTTCCTCGGGTCACAGGGAGAAGCAGCTCAGAGTTTGGTTCTATATGAGATGATCATGTGGTTGTGTGTGTGTGTGTGTGTGTGTGTGTGTGTGTGTGTGTGTGTGTGTCCTCTGTAGGTGCCGTCGGTTGTGTTTGCTCCCAGTCATCTGATGGCCATCATGACCTTAGGTGTTCAGTCTGCTCTGGTCATGGATTGTGGCTACACAGAGACTCTGGTCTTACCTGGATCCTTACCTGTCTGCTGTTGACAGCGCAATGTTTCAAATCCACACGAAATCCAACATTTAGGCTGATTTCTCGCATGGATTTAATGTCGGATAATAAATATTAGAGCAAGAATGTGAAATGTTTTTGTCATGTTCCAGAAGTGAAATGGCTGCTTCATGCTGATGTTTAATGTTCAGAGACGGCTGTGAGTTTAAAGTACAAACACAGTGTTTGAGAGACACACTTCACCTTTACAGCCAGAGGCCTCATGTTGCACATGTTGTGATTGGTTTGAAGTTAACTTAACAGTGAATTAGATTTACGAAGGAATTCCCATCTTATCCGCTTGGGAAGCTCTTCCACTGGGAGGACAAGCTCTTCATAAGTATGTTCACGTCACATGTGTCGTCAGCGCAGGCTCTTGTCTTCTGCTGTATCGTCTGATGTTGTTGTTGTTTGTGTGGTGCAGGGAGCTGCGCAGTCTGTTGTGTGAGCAGTGTACGGTGGACGCAGGTGCAGGTCTCCGGCTGCCCACTGACAGAAGTAAGACGGCCTCGTGCACTCACACCACACATTTATACCCATCACTCCAGATCAAACCTTGTGCTGATCCAGAATGTGTTCACAGGCTGTATTTCAGAGGATGTCGTGGAGGACATCAAAGGTGCGGCAGTCATCACTTCAGTTATGTGTCATGCTGGAGGCGTTGTTCTAACTGTGTTCTTCTGTGTCTGTGTTCAGTGAGGACGTGCTTTGTCAGTGATCTTAACGGAGGCTTAAAGATCCAGGAGGCCAAATTTAACATGGATGGATCAGCTGAGGTCAGAGGTCACGCTTTCAGATGTTCTTGAAGTAAAATCATGTTTCACTTACGGCTGAGCACATTCCACTTTAAGAAGACCGAAAGATTTCTATTTACATTCTTTTCATGTTTGTGCCGTTCTTCTGTAAAATGTGCACAATAGTCAAGTGTCCAAACATTGGATAAGTGATTTTTTACAGTTTTTAGCCATCAACTTGATTTGAGATGTTATTAAAGGTGTCCTGAACTGGGCTTGTTTATTGTTTTATACTGTTGTTACTGGTCTACTTAGGCTATTTTCTACCCGGGTTTTGAGGCCGTCTCGACAAATGCTCGGTTTTAATGGGCGTGCCGCATTGAAGACTTGGAAGTAAACGCCCACTGCTATGATTGGATAGCAGTTTGTGTAGTAAACTTAGTTGGAGCCTTCTGTGAATCTGGTTAGACACGTCACGTTAGGTTACACATTATCAGGGCATATCAAGCGATCTCTAACAAAGCAATAGTGACGCATAGTACAAATATGTTTTACTCACGTAAGATTGCTGCGCCATTCCTGTCGGATCCAATATTCACGGCACAGCACTGCTTTTTAATCTAGTCTCTCTGCAAATCCAGCACCTTGTTCACAAAGGAATCCACGGTGAAATGACGCAAACAAATGCTCAATGTTTCACCCACGTGAGCAGGAACGTACTTAAAAATAAACTTTAACCACGCATTCCTAATGTCGGAATCCAAAGTAAGCGACTATGTTCTTCCACAACCAGGTGCTGACTGCACAATATTTTGCGATCTTTAACGGCATGTTTATTGCTTGCTCGCTCTGTCTGGTTCTGCGCAAGTGGGCGGGGCTAGAGAAGTAGTCGTTGATATTTTTCTGTGGAGGCAGTGTTCAACCTATCTATGACCGATGCATTCCAGGACCTGGCGTTCGCTGAGCCTGGTGTCAATAACAGATGTAATCTCAGTAACAAGGGCGATTTCAGTTCTGACACTTACAGGATGTTCGCTTGAATACGATTCCCTCTTAAACAACAAAAGCTCAGGTTAAAATTGAGGTCTTAATTCATGGCCCCTTTAAAGATCAGAATCTCATTTGTCCATCAGAGACCTGCACCTCCACCAGATGTGGAATATCCATTAGATGGCCAGAAGATTCTACACGTCAAGGGTTTCATCAGGTAAACAAATACCAAATATAAACTGAGAGCGTTTTAGTGTCTCACATTGTGTCCTTGTGTTAAGCGGTAGTCTCTCTCTCTCTTCAGAGACGCTGTGGCTGAGATGTTATTTGAGCAGGATAATGAAGAGAAGTCTATTGCCACTCTTCTGCTGGATGCTTTGGTTAAGGTAGAAAATCTGTTGTGGGAAATGTGCTCGGCTAGGATGAGAGCGTAATGAGCACCTGCAGCGTCATGAGGTGTTCTTGTCTTTGTTTCTCACCAGTGTCCCATTGACACGCGCAAGGTTCTGTCAGAGAATCTGGTGATAGTCGGTGGAACGGCCATGCTGCCGGGGTTCCTGCATCGACTCTTGGCTGAGATCCGCTCACTGGTGGAAAAACCCAAGTACTGCGATGCTCTGGCTACCAAGAGCTTCCGTATCCACAGCCCACCCGCCAAACCCAACTGCACCGCCTGGTTAGGAGGTACCACGTCACAGACCAGCGTTCCAAACGTTTGATAACTCGCCCTAACCCCAGTTCTATTCTGTTCTGATGAACTGAAGTCAGTGGTGATTGTTTCTTTGCTTGCAGGTGCAATATTTGGAGCGCTGCAGGACATCTTGGGCAGTCGCTCTGTGTCCAGGGACTACTACAACCACACAGGCCGTATACCAGACTGGTGCTGTCTCAGCAGCCCGCCACCGGATTCAGTGTATGAGGCGGGAAAGACGCCCCCCCCACTCATGAAGAGAGCTTTCTCCACCGAGAAATGAACCACATCCTCTCATAGAACTGCACACATACTGTATATAACCCCACATCTGTCTGCTTATTCAGAGAGACTGCTCATTCGTGTTCTGTAAGCTGAAGTCCGTCACATTTCTGTACTGCCCTACTTGTAAAGAAAACAAGTCCACCAGAGGGCAGTCACAGAGATGACATCATCTGCAAATGTAGCCGTGGTCGTAAACAGAAATGAGTAAATTCTGTTTCAGAACGTGACGGTTATCTGTTATGAAGGATATAGAACATGGAAGGCCAATAAGTGTCAAGACAAACTAAATCCCATTTCAATTACATTTGTCCACTAAGAGTTAAAAACAGTTGATATGTTGAAAAGCTCAGTGTGTTTATTTGGTTTGTAAATAAATAAACATTCCAAAATCACTCTATGATCTCATCTTCTGGGGCCCGTTTCAGAAAGGAGGTTTAGTGAAAACTCTGAGTATATTAACCCTGAAATGAGGGAAACTCTGGGTTTTCCGTTTCAGAATGTGAGGTATGTCAAACCTGAGAAAGCGGGGTAACTCAAGCCCGTTTCTAAAGGAGAGGTATCTTATACTCAGAGTCAGTAACCATAGTAACTTACTCTGTGAACCTAACCTGGTCGGGAGCAGGTTTTCTTTGGTAAACCCAGAGTTTATTTCGATCTCCTCCCCCTATTAAAGCGCAAGTGGTGTAACTCATCCATTCATTCATTAATACAGTCATTCATGGCACACATTTTGATTACACAGAGACCATCTCAGTGACTTATACTGTATGTCATATGTGCTTTTATAGAGGATTCATGAAGAGGCTGCATTAATTCATTGGAATGTACTTTGATTTCAGGAGAGCACCGAGTGGAATTTTGTCATTTCCCTGTGCATTTTTATTAAAACTGTACCGTTTTTCTTTCCAGTGAATTAGATGTATCAAAATATATCTCATCCATCCTTACACATAAATAAAGTGCATGAATAAAGAAATGAATAAATACAGACATGCATGCAGAAATGAAGCGATAAAGGTAATAAACAAGTAAATTTGACATGCAGCCATTCCAAGTGAAATCTGTTCAGAGCAGGATTCGAACCGGCGATCAGTCTAACTTTGCACGAGAGTCTGACGCCCTACAGGTGTCCTATACACCATGACGTCTTATATGCGTAACTAGAGCACTCATGGCGAGTGAGAACGTACGATTTTTTTATTATTTCTGTTTCATTCATTTAATGATTAATTTATTTGTTTATTGGTATCAATTTATTAATTTAAACTTAAGTCATTTTCAGGACATCAGTAAATCGAGCGGAAAGTGTGCCTCACTCTCATGTGCTTTCTGCCGCCATGTTGCTTTTTTTGGTGCTGTTGCCATGGTGAATCGTGCTATCTTCGCTCAATTGATGATGGCTTTTTAAATCAATGGTGCACGCGCGTAACCTAGAGTGAACTTACTCAGAGTGGATTGAACTAATTGAAATCACCTGTTCTGAAACCGAAAACTCAGAGTTGCGATTCTCTGAGTAAATCAACTCAGAGTTCACATTTTAACTCGGTGTTGGTTGAACCTCCTTATTGAAACAGGCCCCTGTTGTGTTCGTTCAGAGCTGTGAACTTGAAATGCTGTCATGCTCTATATATTCTAAGAGTAGAAGGAACTAGATCTGTCTTTACGCCTTGGTTCTGCTTGAATGAAGATTTAAAGGGATAGTTCACCCAAAAAATGAAAATCATTTGCTCACCCTCAGATCGTTCTAAACATGTATACATTTCTTTGTTGATATTTGTAAGAATGTAAGATCTCATCCCCCATTGACTGCTATAGTAGGGAAAAAAAATACTGTGGGAGTCGATGGGGGATGAGATTTGACATTCTTACAAATATTTTCCTGTGTGTTCAGCAAAACAAAGACATTTATACAGGTTTAGAACAATCCGAGGGGGTGTAAATGATGACCGAATTTTCATTTTTGGGTGAACTGTCCCTTTAAGAAGCCCTAGAAAACATGTTCCCTTCTTAGACAGAGTACTAATTTTACATCTTGCTGCTGTAAAGATTGAACCCTGTCAGAGAGTTTACATTAATGACTGCGGCACTGTGTTTCTGACACTGTTGGGCTTACTGATGAAGGCCGACATGCGCTGCAGATTCTCAGATCACAATACTTTGGCCAATATTATTAAGAGTGCACACAGCTTTAGCTTGCTCCTGCATTCTTTTGTCATCCTAACAAACCACTCCACATACCAGCTCATTTTCATTCTTATATAATATACAGCAAAACAAGACAATTAAATCTTGAGGAAAAAATAAAGGGCAGCTTGCAAGCACTTGCAAGTCTGGAGATCCATGACTGTTAATTAAACACGGAGCGTGTGTCGTTCATGAGCTGAACTTCGCAGAATATATAAAGACTAAAGGTCAGCGCCTCAGGGTGGTGTGCTCAATTCTGGAACAATGGCCAAAACTTGGTTTATGGGACAGGCTTTGGCATTTTGTGTGTGGTTTTGTGCTGTCTGTCATGCCGGTCCCCAGTTTAATCATTTTCCCCAGGAGCCTCAATCTCCAGTCTTCCAGCAAACTGAACAACAGTTTTCTGCGAAGCTTCCACTTCAGAAGCCAGCGGTGCAGTCAGAAGCTCTTGACAAGTGTGCTGTAGCTGATTATGAGCAGATCCAGTGTGGACAACCTGGTATCAGTGGTGCCGAGTGTGACGCTATAAACTGCTGCTTTAATGAACAGCGGTGTTATTATGGGATGTCAGGTAAGTGTGTTAGACCAGTGAAGTGTTTCTTGCCAAGCTGATTCCCTGATAACTTCCTCTGTCTCATTACAGTGACTGTCCAGTGTATGAGAGATGGTCAGTTTGTGTTGGTGGTGGCTAGAGATGTTACTCTGCCTCGTCTGAGTCTGAACACTGTCCGTCTGCTGGGTGGAAATGAAGCATCTTGTGGTCCTGTTGGTTCTACGCCTTCCTTTGCCGTATACCAGTTTCCAGTCACTGCCTGTGGCACCAGCATGATGGTGAGTTTGCTGTTGATGAGTTAGATGTCTGGAACAGATTTGATGTCAAAGGTGTTTTTGCTTGCAGGAGGAAAATGGTTATGTGGTGTATGAGAACGGCATGACTTCCGGGTTTGACGTGGGGATTGGACCTCTTGGCTCCATCACAAGGGACAGTCAATTTGAGTAGGTCATCTGTGTTTTCTCTCAGGACTGTGACTCCTTGAACAGATGTAAGCAGCTCACCGTTTCTTGTCTAGACTTCTCTTCCAGTGTAGATATTCTGCCACTGCTGTGGAAGCTCTGGTTGTGGAGGTCAACACCGTTCCAGCACCTCCGCCTGTAGCTGCTCCTGGACCCCTCAGGGTGGAGCTTAGACTGGCAAATGGCCAATGTGTCACTAAAGGCTGTGCTGAAGGTAGTGATGTGCCAGTCTTCAAAAATGCTTCTCAAGAGTGGTACTTGTAGCAATGGTCTCAAACTCTAGATGGGACAGTAACCGTACGTGTTCCTCCTCAGGAGATGAGGCGTACACGTCCTACTACGGCGAGGATGAGTATCCAGTCACAAAAGTCCTGCGAGAGCCTGTGTATGTTGAGGTGCGCATTTTGGAGAGGACTGACCCCAATCTTGTCCTGCTGTTGGGACACTGTTGGGCGACATCAACCCCTAGTCCTCTCAGTCTACCCCAGTGGGATCTTCTAGTTGATGGGTGAGTAGAATCTCAAGCTTTTGTCCAGATGGTGTGCTGTGAACGAGTCCTGACTGTCACTTCTGTTTTAGATGTCCTTACCAGGATGACCGTTACCTGACCACACTGGTTCCTGTAGTTGGCTTGTCTGGTCTTCAGTTCCCGACCCACTACAAGCGCTTTGTTGTGAAGATGTTCACGTTTGTGGATACATCGTCACTGGCCCCTCTGCAGGACACTGTATGATTTCCTTACAGCCTTTTGTATCCTCTAAATTGCCTCTTTGTATTTGTTGCTAAAGCTGATCCCTTTGTTGGTCAGATCTATATTCACTGTAGTACCTCGGTGTGCCACCCTGCTTCTGGTTCCTGTGAGCAGAGCTGTGCCAGAAAAAGTAGGCGTTTCATTTTGGTTTGTGTACAACAAGACATCAGTTTCATCTTCTGACTCTTGTGTTCCAGGGAGAGCTGTTGCGGGAAAAAGGAGTGAAGAAACTGTGGTTTCCAGTGGAGGCATTCTCTTTACCATGTAAATTTCATGGCTGATTTTAATAAAGTTATTAGACTCTACGTATGTGTGTGATGTCATAGTTTTTAGAAGGTTCTGTCTTGCAGTTTACACTGAGACTAACTGCCGTTTGCATGTTCAGTCCCCCTAAACGCTGTTGTCGTGTTAACGACTGGCCAAAACGCATGAAGTTAATGGCCTTAAGCCCTGCCCAGGGGCCCGTTTCAAGCAGGTTCAACCAACACGGAGTTAAAATGTGAGTTGATTTACACCGAGATGCAAAACTTGAGTTTGGTTTCAGAACCGCTGATATGAGTGAATTCAATCAACTCTGGGTAGGCTTGAGTTAAGTGCGTGCATCACAATTACAAGCCATGAACAATGAAGTTCCGATATTGCTATTCACCATGGCAACTGCACCAAAACGGCAACATGGTGGCAGAAAGTGTTTTGGAGCGAGGCACACTTTCCACTTTTCATACAGTTGATTTACTAATGAGCTGAAAATGACAAGTTAAAATTTATAAATGGATAAATGTCGCAAACTAATTAATCTGTAAATGATTGAAACGATATAAATAAAACAATGATAAAATTCTCATGTTCACACTCCCCATTAGTGCTCTAGTGAGGAGCATGAGATGTCATGGTGTATAGGACACTTGTTAGGGAGTCAGACTCTTATCAGTTTCAGTTTGATCAGCGGTTCAAACCCTGCTCGGAGCAGATTTGGGTAGGAATTTTTGCACGTCTAAATCTATTGTTTATTACCTTATCACTTAATTTCTGCATTTGTCTTACGCACTTTATTTACACACTTAAGTCATGTGAGAACATGTAAGGGAAAGAATCTGCTCTGACGTAGTACACGCACGATGGCTGATGTAAGGATGGATGAGGTATGTTTTGATATATCTCATTCACTGTAAAGAAAAGTTTGAGTAAAAATGCTCAAGGAAATGACAAAATTCCACTCGGGTCCTAAAACTGCTCTCCTGACATCAAAGAACATCCCTATGAATGAATGCAGCCTCTTCACACACAGGATCCTCTATAAAAGCACATATGACATATAAGTCACTGAGATGGTCTCTGTGTGATCAAAATGTGTGCCGTGAATGACTGAGTTACACCACTTGCGCTTTAAGAGGGGAGGAGATGGAAAGAAACTCTGGGTTTACCAAAGAAAACCTGCTCCCGACCAGGTTAGGTTCACAGAGTAAGTTACTAATTCGTAGTTCAAGTTCTCTCTTTTAGAAACGGGCTCGAGTTAGTCTGGGTCTGACATCCCTCACATACTGAAACGGAAAACCCAGTTTCCCATATTTCAGGGTTTTCACTAAACCACCTTTCTGAAACGGGCCCCTGGAAACCACCTCTTATTCTCTGATCTATTATGAATCTATTATTATTACTACTGCCCTATTAATAATAATGCATGTAAAGCTGTTTTGCAACAATAACAAAAATTGTGAAAAGCGCTATATAAATGAAATTGAATTATATTTGGGATTTCTTCTGCTGGATCTTTAGGGGTTTATTGCCCATGTGGCCTTAATCTCAATCTTGTTGATTTTCTTTGAACTCTTTAGATTTTATAGTTGGGGTGGGCCAAGTGTTTACTTTCTTGAGTGTTCTGTTTTTGTTTTTCATCACAAAGCTGCTGCACTGGCTGTGAGCTAATGTTATACTGGCTTAATCAGGATTTAACAATCTGACACCCCGTCTACACCAGACACGATAGCACAAATGCCTTGTTATTAAAGGGGTTGTCGTGTTGCGTTGCAAAATGTAAAATGATAAAGGGTTGTAATGGGTTGTATTGTCTTTCGTTGTGTCGCGTCGCGTCCGTTGCTCGACCTGATTTTGTTGACCTAAGGACAACATTTTTATAAATAAGACCTAAACCCACACCAAAGCCCAACCCTAACCATAACTTACCCCTAAAATCAGAGGGAAATGATAAGTGAGAAACAATGGTCAAGAAGCACCTAATCCTGGTTGGAAGATTAAATTTAAAATAAACTGTAAACTTATTTCTAAAATCTGATTGGTTGATTTAAATGTTGTCCCAGGGTCAACGTCATGTTGCCCTAAGGTCATCAACCACTTGGCAAAAGCAGGAGAGCCGCGTCCGTTGTAGACACGGTGTTACACAAACAGATGTACACTATGATATTAGTATTAGGTTACTGGTTACTGGTTGGTGTTGCCCATGTACAGAAGTTGAACTCTGTCTGTTACTGTGTACTAAAGCTACATTCATTCTATTGCTAATTGTATAATGTACGTTAAGTTTCCTATAGTTTTGTCCCCATGATTTGTTTCGAACTCCATCTGAGGCACAGCAGCACTTCATGATGTCAGTCTGATGACCCAGAAATCCTCTGTGTTCTGCAGTATTATTCATGAGCGCGGAGGCTGTGGGCTTCAGTGATGGACACATGAGTTGGGCTGACTCACTCCAAACAAACACCAGTAACCTTAAAACTACTGCCGAGCAGGAACGTTGTGGAACCAACACGCTTGGACTGATTTCTGCCGGTGTTACGTGTCATCGTTTTCAGTCTTCACTAATTAAAGGGCAGATTACTAGCTGATTGAAGAAAATGCACTGGACTTTGAAGACAGTTTGTCACTGCAGTGGATTAACATAGCGAGGAGACGCTTTACTGCATTCTTCCAGCAGCTCGTCATGAACAGATCTGTCGGTGTATCACAGCTGGCTGTATTTCTGTTCTACATTCTACTTGTACAGGTAGTCTGTTTTTGTGTGTATCCACTGTCAACGTAGCTTTTATCTTGCATTCATGATTGTTATGGATCTAGACATTGGTTGTTTGTACAGGTTCCTTCGGTTGTCTGATTAGGTTACATACATAAGCCAATCAACTGAATGACTCAGTCATAGGTTAAGACTCATTTATTTGTTATAAACGGCTCTTTTGTTTACTTCTTCAAACAGAACACTTTGCATTCTAAAACACACTGTCAATTTTCATATTTAGTTCCTCTGAAAAAAGAACCGCTTAATGAGTTTGACAGGATTTTCATGTTGTGGTAAAGTCTTCCTTGAACAAGTCCTGAATGAATGGTGACTGTAGCTGTATGTGACTCTGAACTCAAAAGCTGCTCATTAGAGGACTGCACGTCTCTTGGCTAAAGTTAGGATCGTCCCCCTCTCGGCCCTTCTTATAGAGATCTGAGAGCCCATGCGCCCTAATTAATGTACAGCAGCTCCTACGTGTAGACGTGAAAGCCTCCCGACAATGGACGGGCGCCAGGTTTGTGTCCAGGGCCCTTCTGTCAGGTCCGGTTCAGTGCACAAAGACAACGGGACAATCTCATTCTGTAGCAAGAACCGCCTTCAGTCTTAATTTCAGCAGTTTTCTGCTGTTTAGAGGATTTCAGTGCTCATGTGAACCATTCAGACATCCATGAACACGAACATAAACGTGCCGTAGTGCGAGATGCACTTATTACTCTCTGTAATTAGTCTCAGCGTCAGACGTCACGCCCAAGGACACAATGCAGTTTCAGCATGCAACTATTTGTCGTATGCAGCTGCAAATATGGGCGGGGGGCAGGATATGAGGAAATTAGCGCAAGAATGGAGGAGGGTCACGACCTGACGAGAGGAAGGTCGCGGTGTGACAAATCCATCTGGTCGCACGTCTTCACGTGATGCGAATTCGCAGGTCAGAGTTCACCAAACTTGAACTTTGGAACGCAGCGGCATGCGCAACTTTGCAGCAGAAGCTTGCGTTTCCGGTCTATCGCATTCGCATGATTGGAAGTCAATGGAGCAAAAAGACAGGTGTACCCGTGCCAAAAGGCACACTTTTCTGGAAACACTTCAGCACGTTCCAAGTCGTCATCTGATTGGTTGAATTTCACAGGATTTCCGTGTCGCGTTCTTTAACGTTCCGCCTGGAAACAACACGAAGCCGTCTGATCTAAGAAGTAAGCTGACGTGTTTACAACGGTTGAAATAAGAATTCATCACGATCGACAAAACGTGTAATTCTTAAAAGTATGCGAGGTTCACGGCATAACCGTATAAACATTGTTGTTGCTGTTAACTTTTGACACGCTCGTGAATGTACACCGGACCAGTCTGTTACTGCGGGGACTTTCCACGCCTCTAAACATGACGCAGCACAAAACGCAACGTGATTGGTTGCTTTACCTGTCAGTCAAATGGCCTCTTAGGTGGGCCTTGGCTAAGAAAGCTGCGAGACTTCGCCGTAATAACCCATCAGAAATCCATGTTGCTCATATTACATTTATACTTTTGGACATTTGCAATTTACAATACATTCAAGCTGTATGTTTTGTCAGTATGTGTGAGTGTTTATGATCATGCACACAAAATAGAAGTGATACATGAGACACGAAACTAGCGCATAATATAAAGATTTGTGTTTGTCATCACACACACATATATTTGATCATAAAATGCCTGATGGATCAATAAAAATAAGGTTTTACAGAGAGACAAGTAGCTTGTCTTCGAACATGTTTCTTTTGAACATATTTACAAATTTACAGATAAACCACCGGGAGACTGATAAACCCCATGCACTGCGCTGTGTTTGACCTTTTCTGTGTTTTTCTGTCTTTCCTATTTGCTCCTGTAAAGCTGCTTTGGAACAATGCACATTGTGAAAAGCGCTATATAAATCAAATAATCAAATAGAATTGAACAAATGGAAAGTCACTTCAATGTGTAAGCTTTTTGTCAATTACCATTACACAGTAATGACTTTAAAGTTTGTTTCAATTCTTTTTTGACAGGTTTCTATCATTCGTGGCAATTCCCACTCTAAAGGTAAATCTATTTGTGATCTTTTTGAGTAATTGTTTTTCTGTCATGGGTTCTCTACGTTACAATATTTTGTTTTAGCTCTACACACATTGACAGCAAAGGTTTAAATTAGTCTGAGTGGACCAGACACTTCAAATCAAAATCTGCTACTAAACATTTTACTTATCAAAGGTGGCTGTTGCTCTATACAGCAGGAAATACGTTGGTAATAATGGATGTAAAAGGTAAAGTCAGCCGTGCATGACCTCGCCAAAATAATCATCCACTTGAAAACACAGAACTGCAATGAAGCTATTCATATTTAAGACTCATTTATTTATTTTTAAATAAATTGCTCCTCTGTCTATGTGATCAAACAGAACACATTGCATTCCTTCAGTTTAATTAAAAACGAAGTCGCCTAATAAAACTAATATAGCAGCCTGTAAATAATTACTTTGTGACTGAGCCACAGGAAAGCTCACATATCGAAAACTGCGAGGTTCCGCTAGTCCTGCACACACACACAGTTGTTGGTTATTGTGTGTCTGGCTGCAGTGATGCTGTTTCACGAGGCGTGGGGTCGCAGTCTGTGCAGTGCCATGCAGCGGCTGGTGGAGGTGGATCAGGAGTATCCTGGAGGTGTGGAGCACATCTACAGTCCCGGATGTGTTCCTCTGCTGCGCTGCTCGGGCTGCTGTAATGATGAGAAACTGGCGTGTTACCCCAGCAGAACACACAACATCACCATTCAGGCAAGATCTCTCTGTAAAGATCACTGTAATGTTTAATCCCAGAAAAAACGTAGACTCATTTGTATCATGTTTGCATTGATGAATGTGAACTATTTCACTATGTCACAAGCACGTGTTTCATTTTGCCATACAGCACATGACTCTGCTGATTAAGATGTATTGAAGTTAAGATGCTGATGCTTGTGTTGTTTGTGTTCAGCTGTTGAGAATAACTCCGGCACACAGAAGCAGAGAATATGTGCTTCTGTCCTTTCAGGAGCATCACACCTGTGAATGCAGGTAGTGTATGACATCACTGACATTTCACAGCTCAACACTTTTCTTCTGCTTTTTGAAATCCATTTATCTTAGCTTACTTTCGGACGTTTAGGCCCAGACGACACCGCTGGAGAACTCAGCCGTGAGTATTCATTCATTCATTCATTCATTTCTAAGGCACAAATAAAATAACTGCTGTTTCCTTTTTTATCAGTAAAATGAGAGGAACGGGTAGGGGTCAACGCAGAAGAAGAAGAAGAAGAAGAAGAGGAGGAGGAGGAGGAGGCCGAACAGCACACTGATGACATGTGTGTCAGTAACTCTCTGCTGCTCTCTAGTGTAGAAACACATTTATCTGTAACAATCAAATGCATGTACAGCGGGTTTGATTTGTCTTTGATTCTTACATTCCATGATGAATAAAAAGTGAGACATTTTCCCCAGATGATAATGAATATTTGAAGCGACAGTAAAACAATCAGTTTTTGAAGGTAAATCCCTCAGCTCTCAGTGATAATAATATATAAACCTGTTAAGAAACAGACCTGCTGTGAACGGTGAGGTTATTTAGTAACCGATATTTCAAGACATTGATTTCTTTGATGTTGTGCTGCTTTTAATGGAAGTTAAATGGAGTGATTTAATGTATGTTTCACACAAATCATCATGTAGTTCACTGTCTCAATTAATAAAGATGTCACAGAACTGAACGTTTTTCTGATTTCAAAAACGTTGTAGTTTTAAGTTTGTGATTTATGATGCTGTGCTTCATCTCAGAGCCATTCGTTTTCGTTGAAGACTGAGAACTTATTTTTGATCGTCTGGGGAAATAAAATAAAAACCCCAAAGATCAATAATAACTCAAGGATGTGGGTTTTTTTTAACTTTTAACATGCAATTTCTCTATACCTTGTTGTTTTTATAAAATGGTGTCTGCATAATATGTACTTATTGTGAACCTGTTGTCTGTTTCTCTACAGATGTTGTCAGGAATATTCTTTTGGTTGTGTTGGAGTGGGAGTGATGGGTCTCTTTTGGGTGTGGAAGAGAAATGTTTTCCAGATCAGCAAACAGGAAAATGCAGTCAGGGAATATCCAGGTCACTTTTTAACAAAATGAATACATAAATAGATAAAAACTAAGAAATGAAGACATTGTTCTTTGCATCACATTTGAAAATATTAATGGTAATGTAGAGAAAGAGTTCAAAAATACAAACTGACAGAAAATAACCTAAAATGTCTGTTTTTAATAAAAGTACAAATTGTAAACAGGCAGTTACTTCTACGCCTTACGGTGGTTTTGTATTTACTGGTTAAATGTTTTCATAAATCAGATGAAAACACTGCAGTGACCCGACATTTGCCGTCAAAGGTGAAATTAAGGACACGCGTGTAGGCCTACATAACTCGAGCAGCTCTCTGACGCCACCCTGCGGCCGAACACGATGTCCTCACGTCTCGCTACAGTCACGTTTTATAGCTTAGTGCTCGGAGCGATAACCAATAGCAGCTTTGATCTTAATAAAAGGGCCCGCCCCTTACATTCATGCGGCCTTGCGCAGACCGATCGGTAAAATACATCCCAGTACCTGCGCATCGCTCTCGCGCTATTGTGATGTCATACATACTGCATACGAGCTGCGCAGCGATTCATGACACCAACGCCATACGGAGGCGCGTTCTGCTCTTCTGGGCCCTCCCCCACGACATGGATAGGCTTGTGGTTCCATATAATGCTCAGTGATTGGACAGTTGCGAAATCTATCCCTTCTAGCCACAACCCTGGAACCGTGACATCAGCGAACAGTGTGGGTAAAACAAGCGCAACGTACATTTAACAGCATAGATATTACATTTTAGATAAACATTAATAACGTAAATATTTACAAAGGCTTCAAGAATTAAAAAACGAAGCGCTCGGCTCAACGAAATGACGGTTGGCCAAAGGCGGGCTCGCGGAAGACGGGTGTGGAATGAATCGTGTTGTGGTCTCGTGTACAGCACCGCGTGACGGGGACGAGCAGCGCTTCTCTGAGCGACGTGACGCACAGACATCAAGGTAAGCGATGCGTAAATCATGTGTTTTTGTGCGTTTTCTTACCGGATGAAGTCACAGCGCGAGCAGCATTACACATTACAGGGCTGTGGGTTCAAGTGTTTGTGTGTTTCTCAGGGTGGCCGTGTTCACACTTGACTTCTTTTTTGAAGCTGCTAGCGTCTGTTTTACATTACAGTCCTATGGAGTAAACCGTGTTTTCAAAAAAGTCCTGAGCGCTTTTTTGAGGTTGAAAAAAGAAACGTCAAGCACCTTTTTCACAGCTAACCAATGACAGAGGAGATACGGCCGATTGCGAACAGCAGAACCATACGTCATGTAGAGCGCTTGCTGTGTTATGAACACCCGTCAGATCTGCTCTCGTGACCGGAGGGGAGAACGGATCTGAAAAGAAGCGCAATTTTACGCTTTCTATCTTAGAAACAACACAATGGTGAAAGTGCAACTTAATGAAAATAAATAACTCGGTCAAATGTGACTTTGTCATTTGTATTTATTATTACAGATTCATCATTTCTGATCCGCTTGAATATGTAAGTGCTCACACCATGAGAAATACGTTTGTAAATGTCATTTGTGATGTAGCTCTTTGCGATCACTCCGTGTCCATAAGGGGGCGCTCCGTTGACTGAACAAGGGATTCAAATATTACTCCATTTATTCCAAGCAAGTGTGAGCAGCTCAGTACAGTGGTTTTTAACTCTTGTGATTTCTATTTGCTGTCATTGTGCGCTGCGGAGCGTGTCCCTAAACATGGCGGCGATTGCCCAGAATGCAATGCACAATGACGTTGATTCCCAAGCTCTATTAGGTCAACCATACGTCACAGAGTGCGCGCGAGTGTTCTTGTAGGATCAAGATGACGTTAAGGTGCGGTTTGTAACAATTTTGCAGTAAAATATCCAAAAACCACTAGGCCAGTGTTATATATTTTGTTCAGCTGAGTACTTACAATATCTCAAATGTTTCCAACTACTACTTGTAAGTCACGGGGCTGTGCAGTCGCCTGTCAATGACGTCATATCCGCGCTCCCCTTTGTTACCGCCTTTATTGACGTAGAAACTGCATGATAACAGTGTTGTGGACGAATGCGGAAGTAGTGTCTAGCGTCTAGCAAGCCACTAGCTTGTTTCGAGCAGTCGCTTATTTATGGACCACAATTATTCACAACAATTATAAAACTTTACCTCATCCGCTGACATGATTTCTCGTTCTCGTCTGATTGATGGCCATGAAGACAACAAATCCCATCATTCCACGCTCCTTCACAGCGTCATCAAGCTACGCCATTGTTGTTGTTTTGATCGTGCGTCCTCTAGCGGCGGTTTTTACAAACTGCACCTTTAAGCCCTTTTGGGTGGGTCAGTGGTAATAAGTCACGTGATCCACCACTTTCATGATGTCATGAGTGTTTGTTTATCAGGCTGGTGAGGGGGACGATGATGAGCAGGAAATTAAAGGATGAAGGACACACGAGAACAATGAGCAAGTTTAAGGACAGACGGATGGACGGATCGGAGTCTGAGAGGGACTCGGGCTTCTCAGGTTTGGACTCTCTCTCTCTCTTTTGTGTTTATGTTGTGTCTCTCATGAAACGGAGCGATGTGAGTCACCGTCTGTCCCGTGTGTTTGTGTCCTGACAGACGCCAGCTCTGAGCATCTGAGTGCAGTTGATCAGACGGACACGGACGACACCTCGTGTTCTGTGGGGTCCGCAGGGGGCGGTTCTAGATCTCAGCCGGCTGCTGTGGTGGGGGGCGGAGCTCTGCAGGGTCTGTCACCCATGATCATCATGAACAATGTTCTTCTGAAACAGGTAAACCACCTCAAAGTGACTCCTTTTGTTTTGTTGCGCCTTTTCTGTTCCTGTGTGTTTGACCCTAAGGCAGGGGTGTCAAACTCGATTTCATCCCGGGCCACATCAGTATTATGTTGCTCTCAAAGGGCCGGTTGTAACTGTAAGACTATATAAATGTATCCACTCTTTTATCACACTGCATAATTACATCTGCATTTAATTACTCATTTTGGTAATAACTCAATTAATACCTAGTTTTGACAGTAAAAGACCAGTAAAATAAAGTGTATTCAAGTGTACAACTATTGTACAGTTTATTTAAAAAAAACAAAAGACATGTTTCTGTATGAACACATAGTCGGTCTGCATAGTGTTTCTTGACAAGCTAACATTTTTAAACGCCTTTCTGGTCAGGGCACACTTGCTCACATATCTTCAGCATACACTGCTTTAAAAATGTACCTTCTGAAAAACACTTGGTAACTCGGGCGATTTCTTCAGCCACAATAAAGCTGGCTTTCACGGCTGCATCATTTTTTGCAGAAGCATTTGCAAACAAATTCTGCCAAAAATGTAAGTTCTTTCAAGTCTTGTACCTTTTGTTGCTTTTCTTGGTGGCTAAGGTTAGCATACTTTGCTCCGTGTTTGGTTTCGAAGTGCCGACGTAAATTGTACTGTATTCTTTGAGCACAGCCACCCCTGTTGAAAAAAAACAGTATATGCTGGATTAGGTATGTTTTGATGCTGGTTGGACAATCTTAAACCAGCTATGGACCAGCACATGACCAGCTAAAGACCAAATAAACCAGCACAAACCAGCATCAAAACATATCAAACCAGCATATGCTGGATTTTTTAACAGGGATGGCCTCCTGGCAAAGACGACACACCGGCTTGTTTCCATTAAGCGCACACATGTATTTGCTTTCCATCCCTCTTGAAATAGCCTCCCCTCTGCATCAATTTGTCTTTGTTTGACATGATGTGTCTAATTAATATGTATATATCATATCACTCACTTATTACACCGCTCGTTGGAATGCTTGATTCTGATTGGCCAGTCGCGACATTTGCAGGTTCGTTATTCCCAGATAACCTCTCAAAACTAATAACACAAGGTAACCCAGACGCAACAAATCATTTTGACAGGTTTTTTTTGACAAATTAAAAATAAATGTCTTTTAATAACATATATGACATTATATTTACAAATTATTAAACCAAATTGAATGTTCGTGACATTTGAACGTTGTTTCTTACTTTAAAACCGAAAGTAAACAGCTTTTCCTGTTAGGTCTGCATTCAGTAAAAATGAGCTAATAAAATATTACAAATTCACATTTCATGTCAAGTTTTTTTCTCATGTGGCAAGTATCCCGTGTAATAAGCGGGATAATGTACAAGCAGCCGGCTGTTATCGCGAAATAAGCCCCTCCAGTGTGAAACAAGAAACAACCTGATCACACTGGAGGGGCTTATTTCTGCGATATATATGGACACTGCCACCTACTGGCTAGATGTCGTCATCGCGCAGGTAATAAAGTTGAGTTGCATTTTCAGGCCGTGGACATAAAATGTATAATAACAATACAATAATTTGTAAGCTCTCGCGGGCCACATAAAATGAGGGGGTGGGCCGGATTTGGCCCGCGGGCCTTGTATTTGACACATGTGCCCTAAGGTAACCTTGATTTTTGCTCTTACATTACATACATACATACAACGACGTTCTCAGTACACATAACAAATAATGACGTCTATAAGGCTCTCATTTTAACGATAGTTATCATTTAACCACATATTAACCGTTGGAAACTAACAAAATGTTTATATGCTCTCCTACTTGTGGCTTTGGATAAAAGCATCTGCCAAATGAACAAATGCAACTATTAAACTTGTCTACACTCACAATGCTGTGACCGCACCACTGAAGTATCACATTGAAACTGTTATGAAGTTCAGAGTCATGAATAATGTTTTAGTTTTGAAATAATGTCATCATGTAAACATCGTATTTCTATCTGGTCTTCTCGTTTTGAGACTCGCTGTCGTGAGGGTCTACAGGTGTGATGTCTGTGATGTTCTTTTGGTCATTTGACATAAAACATCTTCCTGCTTGCTTCAACAATACAAGCTTAGGACACTAGAGATAGTGTGAAAATTCTCTCTGTTTTCTCCGTCACTTGACTGTCAGTATTGAGGTTCAGGATGCTTCTGCTTGTGTTTGACAGACGCGTGTCTCATCATTGACTTGAAACGGATCACGGTTGATCGTGCTCTGAATGCACTGTAAATGTATTCATCACACAGTAAACGAGAGTTTTAGCACACACGGGCTCTCGATCTCTCTCTAGTATCTCGACGAGAACAATGTGAAAGCTCATTCTCACGTATATCTTCATTTAAACGGCTGTGTAAGGCTCGCTGTGAAGATAAAGTAATGTTGTGTTCAGTCAAAGAGCAAATGACGCCATCCACGCGTGCGCACGCATTACTCGTAATTCTAGAGATCCATTTGTCAGCTGTTTACTCTGACCGCACATTTATTTCATATTTATTTGTTATACATACTGTCGTTTTTTCAATAATGCATGCACACTGTATGACATAGCCTAGAAGAGAAATATGAACTGTTAAATTAATCTGTTGATATCTTCAGGATATTTTCACAACTTAACTGCTGATATTATAATGATAAAACTAAGAGCGGTTTTCCACCATCGCGCCGAATCGTTCTCGTTGCTCAATCGTTCCACTCCGTGCCGATCCATGCCAGCCGGTACGTAAATGGTTTCATTTTCCACCGCAGGGCTGATAACGGACATTTTTAGAATGTAAACACAAACGCGTCACGCGCTGCCTCGGTAACACAAGAGACGGAGCTGTAACGCCTCTGCGTGCATTCATTAGCACGATCGAGAACAGTTTGTAATCATGCCGTGTCGAAGCAGGCTCACGTGGAAACATAACTGTAACCGTTTCAGACTGTGCTCAGAACGGCTCGGCGCGATGGTGGAAGAGTGCTCTGAGATGAGCATTTACATTAGCGTGAACTAAAATCTGTCAAATGATCCGAAGCGTGAGTTTTGTGATTCGTTGCACCGCTATCATTGACACAAATCCAGAAGCCGGTGAATTTTGTGTTCGGATGACAATGAACCGTGTGTTACAGATGAAATAATCTTTTGCAGGCTGGAGAGAATCCTGCTTCTTTAAAACCCTGGAGCTTCAGTCCAGCTGCCGAAGTGGTTCAGCAACCTCAGGTCATCTTCCTCCAACCAATGGTCCCCCAAACAACCGCTGCGGTGTCGAAAGGAGCTCCTTCGAAGCGTCGTCGACATAAAAAGTACCTCCCCTTCCTCAAAGCCTACCCCAAAATTGCCCCTCACCCAGGAGACAGTCCACAGACGGGGGGCAGCAGCAGCTCTGCTTCCTCTGTACAGAGTTCATCTTCCTCTCAGTTGGATTGCAGTCAAAAAGACCGTCAGCAGCCCAGCGCATCCTCCATCGGCCTGACCGCCACAACGTTGCCCAACTCTCCTCCTCCATCTGGCCTTCCCCGCAACACTCCCGCTAGTTCAGATGCTAACGGCGCCAGGCAAGCCAGCACGAGACCCCAATCCACAGACGGCCGTCCTGACCCGTCTCCACAGACGCTGGCGGCCAAATCACGGGACGTTTCCTCCAGCGTCATGGACGACAAGTTAAAGCGATTCTGCAACACCTACAATATTCTCAGTAAGTCGGGACTGTTGGACATCACGCTGCGCACCAAAGACTTAATTCGGCAGAATCGACGGACGCAGACGGAGCTGGAGCGGCTGCGCGAGCACACAAACCTGTACATGGAAGCTCTGCAGACGGGAGATTCAGAAATCTGGAGCAAACTTCAGATGAGCGTGCAGGAGGAGAACAGAACCTCATGAGGTCACGCGGATGAGCCGCTGAGAGCACAATGCACCGTCGTCAGATTTTGAAGGTTTTATCTGAATGAATGTACAAGAAACTCAAGTCAAATGGAACAAGTTTCTGTTAATATCGCTTCATAAAATCAGAAAAGTATCACATGTGCATCAGTCCTTCTGACATTATGTGTTGCCTTCGGAGATATCTTCTTATGGCCGAAATGTTAAACAGTATCACGTGTGTTCTTAACAGAGCTGGCAATCCCAGAATGCACTGCAACAAGTTCAGTCATCAACCAATTCAGAAAGCACTATTCATATTGGTGTTTATTGTAGGGCTGTTGGTAGAAGAGCTGATGCCTATGTAGGGTTCCAGACTGGTCACTGGATGGGGTAATGTGTGTGTGTTAATGGCAGACAGCCGGGCTGCTCACAGGGTTCAGGAACCGAGTTAAAAAGGTTTGGCTCATGTTTTTAAAGCACATGATGCCGTAGCGTTTGATCATCCTGCTCCGTGAATTCACCTTTTTTTAATGGCAATGAGAGGCTGACATGTGTCCTGCCTGTCAGAGCAGACGCGAAACGCACTTAAACACCCGTGATGCTGATTTTCTGGAAAATCTCGTGTATGAAGAACATCAGCTGCTCACAAAACAACAAAACACAGGTTCCTTACGCATTCTTACTAGGGCTGTGCAATTAATCGAAAATTAATTGTAATCGTCAATTTTGGCCTTCAGCAATTACAGAAACAAAATAATCGAGGTAAAAACGATTATTGTGCCACATTCCATTTTGAAAGGATCCTCTCTTTTCTCGTGGTATAAATCCACAGCCCACCCCTTTCCTTACAGTGGTTCAGCTGTGCTATTGCTTTACATTTATTTTTCAATTGAATTCACAGTTTAAAAGACAAGTTATTTATTTTCTATGTTGTTTTAAACGTTAATGAGTAATCGTGTTAAATAATCAGGATCTCAATATTGGCCAAAATAATCGTGATTGTTTTTTGTCATAATCGAGCAGCCCTAATTCTTACCATGACGCAAATGCCAAACACATCACATTGGATGCATTAATGCAACAGCTGGTTTTCAGTGATGATTCCATTAAATCATATTTATTTTGTTTTGAGTTATAAATGTGATTAAATGATCAAATAACGATATGAGCATCAATGAGGTAATGGACGTGTGTCTGTGGCAGCTGTCTTTGTGCTCTAGAATGAGAACCCGCTTCACTTTATTCATTCACACGCCTGATTTGTTTGACATCCGTGTTTCCTTGTAATATTTCAGCAGAATGTGATGTGAACTGATCCAGCCACCTGTCACGTGGAGATCATCACTCTCTGTCCAATCAGCTTCTGAATGGTTTGAATGAAGCCCCGCCCCACGATTGGATCTCTTGTTGAATATTGTGTCATACACAATAAAAACATTAAATGACGGACGGTCCATTCATCTGGACTTTAAGCATTCGAGATTTCCAAAAAATAATGCTTTGTAAAACGTGTTTTGTTCTATATATTATGTTTATGGGACGGCCAAAAGACCAACACCAAACGTTTTGTTACCTGAGGATTGAATTATTGTTTCAGATTATGCATGTGAAGTTGAAATGAAAATATTTGTGACATGTTCACTGTACAAAAGGCTTTTTTGTTCTTCCGTCATGTTTTTTTCCGTCATGCATCTAACATCAGATTATTGTTATTACCAATGTTAATCTAGAAAAGAATGCAATGATGACTGCAGGTGTTTGTGTCAATGCTTTGACGTGTCTCTTGTTGTCTCTTTGATTCTGTCCGAATCTTTTACTATGAATGGCCTTGCATTCATGACAGTTTAATGTCTCTGTTGGCATGAGGAAGAAACGAAAGCATTAGAAACATTTTAGAAACATGTTTTTTTACTGTAGTATTTCACATGAAGCAGTGATTTACTGCAGTAAATAAGTTCAGGTTTCTGGTGGATTTTATCTTTTAAATAACATGATGCTGTAGTTACTATAATGACAAATTCTGTCAAAACCACTTCTGTCTCTTTATTTTGTGTCCTTTTAAAGGGCTTCTGCCACATTTCTTATTCTGTATTTCAAAATAACCTGTGATCTTATACAGCAGCATTTATGTTTTTATTTTGCTCTATTTCTATCTCGTCTTTTGTATTAAGAAATAATAATATGCTGTTTTGTCTGTGAACATTGTCGACAAAACATTTACCCTCAGTAATCCTAAACACTGTTTGATAAATTACAGACAGATACAGAGATGATTTGCACATACTTGTAAACAAATGTATAGCGTATAGTATAATGCACTGCAAGTCGCTTTGGATGAAAGTGTCTGCCAGATGCATAAATGTAAATGCAAGGATTGTGTTATATCATGTATGAAGCTCTTAAAATATACCACCATATGACATATGACAGCTCAACACAAGAGAGCAGATATCAGATCTATACACAACCAAAGCTTTGACTAAACATTCACCATCATGTTTATAGTCAGATTCTGGTTTGTTTCTTTTTTCTATTATTTCTCGCGTCTGTCTTCATTTTGTTTACTTTTAGATGTTTTCATGTCATAAAGTCATTTAAAATCTTAATTGTGTTCACGTCTTTGTCAGCTCAAATCTTGTGATCTGTGATTATCTCAATGAAATCTAAAAGATGAATAAAAACAACATAATAATCCAGTCATTTGTGTTGTAAATGAAAACTTGATTATTATTTACTGTAGGGAAACATTTAGAAGAATAAACAGAACATCAGATTACGCAAAAGTAAACTGCACGTAATCATAAATAATCCTATTATTTAAATAATAGGATGTGTTGTTACGCGACGCTGCGCAGACCGTTCAGCGCATCAAAGGTCTGTGCGCATGACATCAAAGTATCGCGAGAGCCGCGTGAATGACCCGGAAATCGCGTCCCAGCAGCTGCTAGTGTCCCGGAAGTGCCTGCAATTGTCTCTTAATGTTTGTTTATGTGAAACATCAGAGACATGAGCTCCTCACAGTGAAGGTAAATGAAGTTTATAAAGATGAATGACGAGTTTAATGTCTGTCAGATGATTAATGACGGTGATCGTAGCTCGAGCTAACGGTGCACAATGTTGTCTGTACATGACAGTAACGTCACGTCAGGATTCATTCAAAACACATGAATTTATTGATTTATTAAAGCCGATTGAAGTGTGTGTTTGTTTTTTGTATTTTATAAACATGATTTACTGAATATTGTTCGTGTTATTGTGTGACAGTAGGCGATGGATGACCCCGATAGCACATGAACGCGCCTGAAGTGGGTCAGTTTGTCAAATGAAATATTGAATGTGTCCGTGATGAACAAATGACTCTTCTACACTTGTGTTGTTGTTGTTGTTGTTGTGTGTTTATGTCAGATCACATCAGACTGAATCCATGCTTTCTGATGAGCTTGACTCCAAACCCGAGGTAAAAACTTCTCTCTCATAACCCGTCCTGAAGCTGATCAGATGTGAGGCTATTACAGTTTGATCTGATCTTGAATGTCTTTTAGTTTGTCTTATGAAGTGAAGTCATTCATGCAAACAGCACGATAAATGCAGACATTCCGTATGAAAACTTCAGATGTCTGCAGTCCATTTCTTTCTTCCAGAAGGTCATTGAAACGAGACACATTACACATTGCTGTTGTGTTTTTGCATCCAGCTGCTGGTTGAGTTTGTTCAGAACGCCTCCATACCGCTGGGTCAAACACTGGAGGAGACGGAAAACGAGCCCACCTGCACCCCTCTGCTCTCCCCCTCACAGAAGACCACCTGCAGCTCACTGCAAGTTCCAGGTAAAGTCTCCGCTCCGCTCCGTGACATGTGAGGACATAGACATGAAAAACAGATGGTTCTGTTCTCCCCGTCTGACCACCCTGTTGAAAAAACAGCACATGCTGGTTTGATGGTGGTTTGTGCTGGTTTTTCAACAGGGCAGCTGAAGTAACCTCACCATGTCATAAACACATGAGCTGATCTGATATCTGAAACACACGGACGCTACTCTATGTGTGCACCGCACTGACGTACATTGGACGGATATCAATGACCGCCCCAGTGCACGTGTTCCCTGAAAAGCCAACCCACGATCCCCTTCAACGCTTCATAACAAACAAACAACACTGTCACACATTACTGTGAACTATTCACCTCAACCTGTGAATGAGAACCTTCATGTGTGTGTGTGTGTGTGTGTGTGTGAATCAGAGAGCTCTTTTAGACATGCTGCCCCCCCGTCGCTGTCAGACTTTGAATCCGAGCGGAGTCCTCTGGTGTCACAGCTGCCGTCTCCTCCAGAACCATCAAGCCTCTTCCAAGACCTCCAGAACCATGACAACACGTCTTACATTCTGCTCAACCTGGCCAAAGGTACAAACATCACACACTGCGTGTAGAGATATAAAGACATCACTCACTTGGCCTCAGTGGTTTACACAACACCGAGAACACCGAGACAGGCTTCAAATGTTGTTGGTCACCAAATACATAACAAACACAAAGCACTACAAGTGTTTCAGATCCGCACACAAACAGCAGGAGAGTGTGATGTTTGTGTGTCAGTAGGGCTGGCGGCCGCGTCCGAGCCGCTGGTGTTTGTTCAGGATGATGTCGAGGAGGCAGAGGAGGAGATCTCAGAGGACGGCAGCACTCCGTGGTATCTGCGTGTACAGGAGCTCGCTCACGACAGCCTGATCGCCGCCACACGAGCGCAGCTGGCCAAAGACGCCCGATCCATCGGCAACGGTACGATCACAACACCTCCTCGTTCTTCACATTTCATTTCAAACCCCTTGTGTTCATGATGTGCTCGGACCCATCCGTGTGCACTCACTCTGGAATCACTTATGAACAATTACATGAAGTTCAATAAAAGCAGCCAATCAGAGCCTGAGCTTAATATGCGCGACAATGTCTCTGTGGTCTTCACATCTCTTGCTCTGTTGTTGCCAAGGTGACCACATCCACAGCTGTCAATCGGAGGGACCAAAGAAAGAGCCGCTGTCTCGAGCCAATCGCACACCTGCAGACAAAACCCACAGATGTCCGTATGAGAACTGCCACAGAACGTTCACCTGGCCGGCCCACCTGAAGTACCACCTAAAAACACACAGGTGAGCAGCTCACGGGTCGATCTCCTTGCAGAACACTGCAGGGAACATTTCATGAAGAAAAACGACTGATGCCTGCAATAAAAGTGCTGTGATATTTGAGCGTGAAGAGTCCAGTGATTAATGTTGAGTCATCAGTCAATCAATCTCTCTGGTGATGCATACAGTCGTGTGAATGATCTCGTGTGTCTCAGAAACGACCGCATGTTCCGCTGTGGAGCTGAAGGTTGTGGGAAGAGTTTCTATGTCCTGCAGAGGCTTCAGGTCCACATGAGAACACACAACGGAGAAAAACCCTTCACCTGCAGCGAGAAGAACTGTGGCAAGAAGTTCACCACTGCCGGAAACCTGAAGAACCACAGACGTACTCATACTGGTACGCACACACGTACAGACACACACACACACACACACACACACACACACACACACACACACATGTCTGGTTTACTATCTCTGTGGGGACAGTCCATAGGCGTAATGTTTTTATACTGTAGAAACTGTATATTCTATCCCCTATCCCTAACCCTATCCCTAAACCTAAAGATCATAGAACACTTTTTGCATTTTTAGATTTGTAAAAAATATTGTTCTGTACAATTTATTAGCTTTTGTTCCCATGAGGACCTCAATTTTGGTCCCCACAGTGACACGAGTCCCCATGTGTTGGTGTGTATTCAGGTTTAGGTCCCCACCGGGATATACAAACATGAACACACACACACACACACACACACACACACACACAGTGCTTCCTGACTGATAAACCAACACAAACCCTTGTCGCAATCATGTGAGAATAACTGTGTGTGTTTGTCAGGTGAAAAACCCTTCCTGTGTGAGGTGGACAGCTGTGGCCGCTGCTTCGCTGAATACTCCAGTCTCCGTAAACACATGCTGGTGCATTCTGGTGAGACACGAGTCATGTTTCACACACTGTAAATATCACATCATGATGATCACGTGTTTAGTTTGACAATCTTGACAAACTTCAGCAGCAGAAACTCAGTTTGAGTCATTTATGAAGCACTTTCAGTGAATCGTCCTCACGTGAACGCGTCTGCAGGACATATTTTACACGTATTCAAATGTAGGAAGTATATTTATTCATTACATGTTGCTGTTTTTCATTTATTATCTCTTGTAAATACATTTAGCAGATAGATGAAAATGATTTCATATCATTCTCGTGTTCATTTACTGATGGTTCTTCAAATCTTATGTCATGTTGCTGTCAGGTGAGAAGCCACACGTGTGCTCGGTCTGTGGGAAAACCTTCTCTCAGAGCGGCAGTCGAAACGTTCACATGAAGAAGAGACACGGCGAGAACACACCTGTCACCAGCAGCGGGGAAACCGGTAACATCTTCCATCTGAACAACATGATTGTCTCTCACACACTTCATTTCTTCTTTAATCATAAACCTGGAGAAAGTGTTTCATAGGGATGTAACGATTCACCGTGAGCCGGTTGAAAATCGGTTATAATGAGTGACGATTCAAATCGGTTGAGGTGTGAACTGAATCGCAATACATGTTTTGAACAGCAGGGGCCGCCATGTTCACTGCAAACCTAAACGTGGACATGCTGATATTTCTCAAATGCAAAAAAATCCAAGAAAAGCACAGACAGTATTAGTTTGTTTATATTAAAGAGACTTTTTCTATTATTAATTTGTTATAAAATTGCAGTTTAGTTTTGTTATTTGAAATAAAACATTATTTTATCCTACAAAGAAACGTGAAGCATTTAAGAAATAATGCAAGGGAAGTTGTTCATTTCTAATTTGTTTCAACTCATTTTGTAAAAATAAATAAGAGTAAATCGCATCGTGCGATCAGAATCGTGACTCGCATCGTGAGCTGAGTGAATCGTTACATCCCTAGTGTTTCACGTTTAGCAATGAATGCTTGCACATCACTTTTGAAATGACGCGTGCAGTGCATTGTGGGATACAGTATGGCACACAGTTAGCTTCACACACGGTCTTCTGTAGTGTCGTCACGGTACCAAAATTTCAGTAGTCGGTACCAATACCAGTAAAATTCCACGGTTCTCGGTACCAATTTCGGTACCAAAGCAAAACACCAGTACATGCTAATTGAAACACAATTTTATTAATAAAGCTCATTGTTAATATAAATGTATAGAAAGCAATGCCATTTTGTATACATGAAGTATAAGTTAATTGTTGCTGAAACTGTTGTGTGCTCTCTGGGGTCTTTCATGCTGATGAACATCCTCCTCAGTCTGCTGCTGTATAAGACAAATAGAATAAACTTCAGTAAGGCAACTGACTGAACAAACATGCATATGCAATATTAAAACAAACCTCAGTTTTTATACTGCATTTACACAAGATTACTTACATTAAGGTAACTGTATATTAACATAATAAATGCAACAGATATATTTTTCTTTAGTTTAAATGTGCCTTTTTAAACCTAAAAGAGTTATCTATCCAAGACATACACATTGCTAGTCATGCAGTTAGTATGCTAGTTTTCTAGCACATAGATTGCAGATAGGCCTATATAAAATAGGTACTGTAAACCCCATCCTGTCCTCCCATTTATTTTACTCCATTACAGTTATAAAAGCATTAAATGGTTAATAAGGACACTTGACTGGATTAGCATTGGCGCTAACAAATTAACACGCAAACAGGGACGTTTATTTTGACGTAACCTTTAACTTAACATCTGCTACAACATTCATAATGCAAACGCGAACAGAATTTGAAACTTACCGCTTGAACTTGTTAACTTAAATCCTGATGCTTCCTCGTTTCACCACAAAACTCTGTTCGTTTTCTTCGTGATATGACTTTAATCTGAAGTATTTCTGCGCGCATCTCTTGTGGATCGGAGCCGCGCTTATCCGCTCATCACGTCTTATTGCGTCTATGAAAAGTTTCCAACTGACAACCTGTCAGACAGAGCATCAGTACCCGGTTGACCCGGTACGTCGGTACTACCGGGTCTTGTGAAAATTAGGTACCGACAACTTTTTTATTTTTAGGTACCGACTTGGACCCGAAGTACCGGTACTTTTGACAACACTAGTCTTCTGTACAGCAGCGTGCACTGTGCAGTGTTGTGTTCTGCACACTAGATGAGTGTTGATGAGTGGGCGGTGTTTGTATGTGATTGACAGGTGAAGCTCTCACCCACAGCAGCTTATTGGAGGAGGACGGCAGCGGGGATTCTGTGGTAAACATGACGATGGTGGAGCCCATGAGTCTGAATCATGACATGTTAAGAACTCAAGGTAGACGTGAATCACGATTTTATTCTGTAGCAACTGTTATTCTGCTGTGAGACGCTAAAGACACGCGTGTCTGTGATTCAGGTCCCTCTGATCCTGTGGCGGTCCTGTCACCTCCTGATGACCTGGTTACCATGACAACAGGACACACATACACTGATGATGTGGTCACTCTGCTGTAGCAGCACTTGTTCTTGTAAATAAACTATTTTATGACACATCTTTGCAGTGGCGCTTATTTCATGGTTTTTCATTATTGTACACGTGTCATTTTTCCAAAGGAAATGCAGTTGTTGCCCATTGCTTGAACACTTTAGAACCATGCTTAGACCAAAGTTACAAAACTTGAAGCTTTTAAGCGTAACCACACTGCAGAAAATAATCTGCCAATGGGGTGAGAAAAAGAATCTTGAATTTAGGTTTACCTTTTTCTTAGTCACTCAATTCAAGATGATTTTTCTCACCCCATTGGCAGATTTTTTGCTTGCTCCTGCACACTACACACTATTTCATACATAAGACACTTCGTTCATAAATGAAATCTCATGGGTACCATTGGGAAAACACATCTCATCAAAATACAAAACACATTGGGTGATTGAAAACCTTTAGACACACACCTGAAAATACTTACAAAACTGAACACCAATCAGCCAGCCACAAATAGACCTCACTTTGAGAACTTTGCAAGCAGGGAGAGGTAGAGATAGAGGAAGACAGAGAGAGAGAGAGAGAGGAGTAGGACGTGTGGAAGAGGCTATGCTCGGAACAATATTTCAGATGATATTAGAGCAACTTTGGTGGATCATGTGATAAATCACGGCCTGACAATGAGGGAAGCCACATCTAAGCCGGGTCACAGATGCATCCATCACAAGGACATTCAGGCATGTCTTCAACTCTCTACTCCAGACTGTATCTACAGTATTTACAGTACTGTACCGTATCACATGTACTGTATTGCAAGTTGGCTAGTGCTCCTTTTGTAACAACAAATGGTCGTTTTGTGAAACATACAGTACAGTATAGTACATAGTACTGTACCATTGACATGTTACAGTACTGCGTACAGTAAAAAAGAACCAGACCAATAACAATTTGTGGTTGCATTTTTCTACAGAATGACTAGAAGACCTTCTGGGGTGGTCGGCAACGCCTGTACGGGGTCGTAATATAATTGGCCAAAGAGCAATTGTGCCTGTCCCGGGGAAACGTGTGTCGCCATAAGCCTTCGAGGGCTACTGCACCATCACGCCAAACTAGGTCCCTACAATACGCAACATATTCTCACATTTCGCGATGCACTTCATGATGCAGTTGTACAGGACAGATCAGAGCAGCCCAGGCTTGTTGTTGTCTGGGATAATGTTAGTTTCCACTCTGGTCCGGGACTGGTTCACCAACCATGATCAATTCGAAGTTGTATACTTGCCCCCTTACTCGCCATTTCTAAACCCTATCGAAGAATCTTTTTCTGCTTGGAGATGGTGCGTATATGACCGCCATCCACATGGCAGGCAATGGAAGAAGCATGCGGAGACATTGAGGTAAGGTCAATCCATGGCTGTTGTGATGTTGATGAGATCCTGTGGCCAGACCCAAACAGACGGCAGGATCCATAATCCCACCCACGCACAATTGGCCTGTTTTTCTGTATTTACAGTGTATTTTGGGTTTTATTTTTGCGTTACGGCATTTACTGTACTGTACTGTAAAGTATAGTACTGTGATGTACAGTATTGAGTTGATGTCATTTGTAACCTTTCAGTACTTTCATTTTTGGTTGTTGTGAAAAGCTTTGTTGGGCAAAACCATAAGTGTTGCATTGAGCTTCACAGAATGCTAACTGATGCACTGAATAAAAACAGTGACAATTAAATAGTGTGTTGCTGCTAATCTGAAAGTGTATTCATATGATGCATGTGTGTATCATTTTGTCATGACATTTTGACAAAAGATTGTTAGGTTTTGATAGCAGAGTTTCAATCCGACAGATGTGAATGGTTTATTTCCCAGTGTTGTGTCTTGTGTGTAAAGTTTTGACACAATGAGCCGACGTTTTGCAAAAAGTGTTCAAGCAATGGGCAAAAACTGTAAATACGTTGGTCAACCACACAAATAAAACCAGAAGAAATAAGACAACAGAATGTTAGAAACATTACTGACATCTTTCTGATTCACGATAGATTGGAATCATTTACTGTAAACGTTGATAAAGAAGTTAGAAAGTGTTTAGTTCTTCTCTAGGTCTCAGAAAGACGTGGATTTGTGTTGTGATGTCTGATGCAGATATTTGTGATCGATGTTCATTTCAAGCCCGTTTACATTCATGATTTAATTGCTGCAATATCACCACAAGTGGAATATGAATCTGAATTTGTTTGTGAACACGGACAGCACACGATTTGTAAAAGTGTGTGTCTTGCTGGAATGTTTATATTCTTATTAAAACTTACATTTTTTAATTTAGTTACACACAACAGTCACACTCAGGCTTTAAGGACAATTAAATGTATGCATTTGAAACTCATACAAATATTTAAGAAGAAATCATGCATTATGTGTTAAAATGCTTTCATCGTGTTCGCAAAGATTCATGAAATGTCTACGTTTTCAAGTATTTCTCCTGATGGAGCAGTTTGGTCTGTGGCGCAAACACTTTATTTTTATTGAACAATAAAAATAACAAAACTGAACAAAAGATGCAACTATAATTGTGTTTGTGTGTTAATGTAGATGTCAAAGCGTAGTTTGTGTGTCTGTGTACAGTTTAAAAGACATTTTACTGTACAGTGAGTTACAAATTCTGTTTATATGAGCCACAGCAGATTTGTATTCACTTAAAGGAAACAGGGGCATTATATAAACAAACCAGCATTTAAATGGGTAAAAATACAGGTCAGTAAAAGTGGAAAAAAGATTAATATATAATAATTTATGAGTTTTTGGGCATGGACACGTTTGTCATCTATGGACTTAAGTGTGAGGTTTTTCATCTGACACTGCTGAGAAAAAAACTAAAGCATCAAAAGTAATGTTGTTATGTTAACTGACATATCCAAGACTGTAATAAAAAAAGCTGCTTAGCATTTACCACATGCAAAATAATGACAATCTTTTCCTAAAAACTTTAGTAGCATTATGTAAACAAACCAGCATTTAAAGGGTTAAAAATCGGCTAGTAATGACTCTGAACATTCAATGAAAAACGAACATGAAAACTGGTTGTAATTTCTTCTAAAGGTTGGATATGGGATCAGGACAGGTTCTTTATGATGTTCTTCACATGTTTTTATAAGGTTTCGTGTGGAGAAACAGCAACTAAAAAGCTAAAATGAACATTAAAACTGAAATATCGTCAGTGCTCCGACTCGTATCGGACGACCCGGGTTCGATTCCATCTCATGGTCCTTTCCCGATCCCACCTCCTTCTCTTTCTCACTAAAAACGGTATAAAGAAAGGCAAAAACACCACACACAAAAGCAGAAATAGCAGCGTTACACAGCTCTGAATGTTTTTCAGTGAATCTTGAATTTGTAAAAGTGGTTAATTGCGGCTCCCAAAGCCCAGCTGGTTTCTACATCGTTCACCTTCTTGGTTAGCTGTGAAAGAGCGAGAGGATTTTTATTAGCAATGTGTTGATGTATTCATCAGAAATCCCAGAAACCCAAGTGTACCTTCAGAACGGTGCTGTCTTTAAAACCGAAGCCATCTATGAGCAGACATGTGATGTACGTGAGATCCATACACAGAAAAGCATTGACTTGATTGAGTTCAGACGCTCCGCTGCACACTAGAAACACATGAAAGTGTTCGTTGAAATCATGTATGACATCTGACACACAGTTCCATGAGTGAATCAATCACATGTAAGCATCTCACACTCTTTAGCTCGTCTCTTAAAGTCTCGGATCTTCACAACTCCACCTTTCACTTCATCTGTAACTCAATGTGCACAACACACATCAGTAAAAGACTAAAGTCTGAAATGACATTTACTGCTCGTATTATAACCGCAATCTGCTCAAACCCTCAGTAATGAAATGTTATTTGCATTATTTTAATCAAATAAAAAAGATTGTTTTCACAAACAGCTTAACATTGTGTGGATTATGGCACTGTATATATATTTTTAAAGAAAATTGAAATATTAATAGAAAAATGCATAAACACACAAAGTAAAGTAGGAAATGGAGAGCGAAAAGAAACCGTTAGTTTTGAAGTGTAACACATGTAAAGTAAACCGTCAGTCACTCATGTTACCGATGAGTCCGGCTTCCACAGCGTGATCGAAATAATAAGAGAAGGCATAAAAAGTGGAGCTGTTTTTCAAGCCATGCGGCTGTTTAATGATCCCCTTCACAACCTTCAGCATTTCCTGATAACACATCTGAAATCTGCTCTCTCCTGAAGAAAACAACACGACACGACATCATCTATACAGTGATCAAGGTTTCGAGAATTCTAGAGAACTGGAAATATGATTAGGAATGAATGTCTACTCCGTGGTACTTTAATGATCAATGTTACCTTCTGTGATGCCGCTGACGTGATAAGTGAAGCCTCCAAAGCTAAAGTCTTCTGTGGACTTTTGGGGCAAACAAGAGCTTCTGAAAACGTTCCTCTCCAGACCTGCAGCATAATCATGTCAACACTGGAACATTCTGAACACAAAACATCCGTGACATGACTGATGATCACCTTCTGAGCCCAGAGCCGACAGCCGAGCAGCTTTGATTCCGTTACCAAGGTAACTGTGAAGAAGAGGTGATGTTAATGAGCAGAAATTCTGCATTAGTCCTATAGTGTTAGTGTTCAACATTACCTGTGTGTGTAGAGCTGATAGGTGGAGTTAAACATGTGGAATCTTGTGATGTAATCCGGATCGGCTCTTTCAATAGCGTTCTGTTGAGACACACACACACACACACACACACACACACACACACATGAGTGGTTGTTTGTGTGCTTGTGTACTGGCGTCCGTGCTGAAGTGAATGTCAGCAGGTGAACAGAACATCGCACATCATTCAGCGATGGACCGTGACTTCATAGATTGTGAGTTAATACTCCGGCTTTCAGAAATAATGTTGATGATGCTTGACTTTACAAACAGAAGTTAGTTGATTTATTTTGAAGTTTTACTTAATTAATGTTACACAGGAATTTATAGTCTGTTTAATATTTGACCTGTGTTTCTCTCTCCCTTATCTTAAATGTGTGATTTAAATGTTTTGCTTATAGTCAATATGTTTTATGTACAGCTGCTTTGTAACAATGAAAATGGTAAAAAGCGCTATATAAATAAAGTTGACTTGACTAGAAGTAAATAATATTAGTGAATGTTTGATAAGAGACACTGACTGTTGACTTGAGAAGGAAAGTGATTTGAGTTGAACCTCCACCCAGGTCCAGTATTCCAGCTGTGGTCTGTGTGTTGGCCTGAAGCTGACCTGAAAATATTCACACGCACACGTCTGGTTTATTATCTCCGTGGGGACAGTCCATAGGCGTAATGTTTTTATACTGTAGAAACTGTATATTCTATCCCCTATCCCTAACCCTATCCCTAAACCTAAAGATCATAGAACACTTTTTGCATTTTTACATTTAAAAAAATTATCATTCTGTACAATTTATTAGCTTTTGTGCCCATGAGGACCTCAATTTTGGTCCCCACGGTGACACGAGTCCCCATGTGTTGGTGTGCATTCAGGTTTAGGTCCCCACCGGGATATACAAACATGAACACACACACACACACTTTGTCACGTTAACACTTCTGAAGGCCGAGGACAGGAAATGCAGAAGTTCATTTTCAATACTGTCCTCTCTCTGTCAGTTTTAAATCAGAAACGTATTGTAAAACTATAGTTAAATGAAGAATAGTAAATAAATGACTAAATGTTGCACACAGCTTCAGAGAGTAAAACAATATCTCACCTGTCAGAAAGTTGACTGTGACCCACGCAAGAACACCTGTGAAGTATAAGAGTGACTTTACCACGCTTAAAGGTGGTTCTTAAACAAAAGATGAACAAGGCCAGCAAACCACTACTGCTATTCTACAATCGTGACACTATTGTCTGATCACAGCAACGTCACATGCGTCTCGTGGCTTTTAACCAATAATCCCTCATAAAGACATGTGATCAAACGCACCTTCGTTTGTTCCGTCCATGATGCCAACGCTGTCAGCCGGCGCATAAAAAGGAGATTCATCAAACACATCTCGCACCTTCCACCAGCACATAGAGTACGAAATACAACAGAAATATAACACACGACATCCTTCTTTTCTACTTCCTGTAAGAGTTGATGAGATGATGCTGATGTGCACCTGCTGTAAGAGTGCTTGAGCTTTGGCCGGTGGCAGAAGTCGGAACCCAGCGGTGGCTCTCAGGATCACCGGAGTTCTCTTCCATCGGTCCGGAGGAACGGCTCTCGCAGCGACTCTCAGTAACTCTCGTAACGTCTCTCCAGCCTATAAACCATGACGTGTTGATGATATTCACTGAGCACCTGATGTTCACACGCAGAGGTTTCACTTTAAATCCAAAATCTCTTACAATCTCAGGTGTGTCTGCATACGCTGATAAACCGGGCTTCACAGAATCAAACGCTTCCTTATCCAACACCGGCATTTCATCTGCATTCACCACATTGTGATATTTTCATTGATCATTTTTACAGTCTGTTCAACATATATTGTTACGTAAATGTGTGTTCTTCTTTTTCCTTAACACAATATATCACTTCAGAAAAGTTGTTATTTTCATAACATTTCCTCATTAGTGAGCTGTCAAACCTGTCAAACAGCTCTTTGCATACTCATGTGTGTTCATGTTTGAATGCATCTGTCATTCTTCATGGAATAATTCGCTCAGAAATGTGAATCATTTCATTTTCTGTTCCCTCGTGTCATTCTTCTTCAGAGCACGACAGAAGGTATTTCAAAGAATGTCGATCATCAAACAACACTGAACTCCATTGTAGGAACACAAAACCACATTTCTCAAAATATCTTCTGTGGTGTGCTCCACTGAAGAAAGACTCAGACACACGAGAGAGAAGAAATGATGACGGTCTTGTGTGGAGGTGGGCGGTGAAGTGTGTAAACCGGTCACCTGGATGTTTGCGTGTGAAGGTGTAGATGTGAACACGTGTGCCTGTGCTGCCGGCGTCAAACATGACGCTGTAGAACACGTGACTGGCGTTTGCGGGACGACTGAGGGACGGCAGGACTGAGAAGTCCATCCCGTTGTGTCCATTCACCTGACACAAACACCTCACCATAAGAGTCCAGAGGAGCATCAGCTGAACCCAGAACATCCTCAGAAGTGATGACGCACCTGTCAGAGACAGAAACGTCACACGCGCGTTAGAAAGCAAACACTTCAGATCTAAAGATTTCATCACAAACATTTCAGTCAACACACTAAAGTGTCTGATATGAGCACATACCTCACAGTCAAATCAAAATGTTTCAATAAACCAGCAGCATCGCATCTCTAATATTTCACACTGTCTAGTGTCAGAAGTTTAATAACAGCTAGCTGCTAACGTGCTAGGTTACGCTCAAACTGTGGCGATAAAAGTTACAATGTTAACATTGACACCTGTCAAACATCCACGTTTAATCATATTTAAAGTGCTGAACATTCATGTCGTATAAAATGCGCTGAAATAGGATTTATCGGTCAGAAACTGGACCGGCGTTTTGCGAGCGGAACTTCTGGATGATTGACAGCGGCAGCTGGTGACGTTTGTGGGCGTGTCGCTGGCTGCTCGTGCTGTACACAAAAACAAAACAAAAGAAGTGAAAGTGTTTATTTTCTGTGTGCACGCTAGTACGTGAGTAATAGACTGTCAATAAACCAACTGTTTGTTCTCTTTCTGAATTTGATGTTTTAACACATCTAGCAGACATTGTCACAGGTGAACAGTGGGTTTTCTTCATACGTTTATCTGTCACGTGTGATTCAAGATGCAGGTTTGTTAGATGTACGGTGTAAATGACTGAAGAAATCTGTGTGTCATTTCTTGACTTTGTTTCTACGGCAACACAACACAACACAACACAACACAACACAAGATAGAATTCCTGAAGTGGAGTTGTGAAGACGGAGTCCATCGGATTCTCTCAGTACAAGATTCATATGAACACGTATCACTTGTTATCGCAGCATCATTACACGTCAGTGTGCTTTTATAAAGCACGCACGCACACACACGCACACGCACGCACGCACACACACACACGCACGCACACGCACGCACGCACACACACACGCACACACACGCACACACACACACACACACACAGGCTTTGGTTGACTATCCCCGTGGGGACAGTCCATAGGCGTAATGTTTTTATACTGTACAAACTGTATATTCTATCCCCTATCCCTAACCCTATCCCTAAACCTAAAGATCATAGAACACTTTTTGCATTTTTAGATTTGTAAAAAATATTGTTCTGTACAATTTATTAGCTTTTGTGCCCATGAGGACCTCAATTTTGGTCCCCACAGTGACACGAGTCCCCATGTGTTGGTGTGTATTCAGGTTTAGGTCCCCACCGGGATATACAAACATGAACACACACACACACACACACACACACACACACACACATTGAACAGCAGAGCTGACTTTGTTGTGTTGTAAGCGATGTTTCTATATCTAACGATATCTGGCGATCAACTCATTCTTTTCATCTCATCTAAAAAGCATCATCATGAATGTTTTAGGATTTTGTTTCGAAAAAGTCTTTCTTTTGAAATGTTTCAGTCGTGTTTCACAGAGAATCCCATCACAGGCAGAACGCTGATTTACATCGACTGCTCCAGTTTACCGCGCAACTTCCAGCATGTGAAGGTAAGACCGAACACATAAAGTTCACGTTCATTTGATTTCAATGGTTTCCTTAAATAAATGCAAATGAACGTGTGCCAGGGTTCAGGGCATAAACGATGACAAACACACTTTATGCATAAGCAGTATTAGTAGTCATTTAAACACATAGCAACACCCTAGCAACCGAGCTCCCAAAACACTGTCATCAGGTAAACCCGCATAATCAGCATCATGATCATGTGCCAATCCGTGTGTGTCTCTGGACTTGGTTTCTATGTGTTAGTGGGGACCTAAACCTGAATACACACCAACTCATGGGGACTCATGTCACTGTGGGGACCAAAATTGAGGTCCTCATGGGCACAAAAGCTAATAAATTGTACAGAACAATCTAAAAATGCAAAAAGTGTTCTATGATCTTTAGGTTTAGGGATAGGGTTAGGGATAGGGGATAGAATATACAGTTTCTACAGTATAAAAACATTACGCCTATGGACTGTCCCCACAGAGATAATAAACCAGACGTGTGTGTGTGTGTCTCAGATGATCTCAGCTCACATTAGAGAGCGAAGTGTGGCAGACGGCCCTGAAGATGACATGACAGTTTTTCTCAAGATGAAGAGCCACACCGGCCAGCGAGCAGAATCCATCACCTACGACCAGATCAAAAACATATGTCTGAAGTGATAAAAGAGAAGATCTCACACACGAGAAGAACCGTACAGTAATAATGTTATCATGTTCACAGCAGGTTGACAATCTGTCAGTTAAAATGATGAAATATATTTATATAGTAGAATAGATGGTATTATTCCAAACCTTTCTTCAGATGTAATAATTGTTGGTACAGTAGGTTTGTAATCTGCCCTTAAGACAACTTCCCTCTGTTGACCTACTCTAACACTTTCATTTCATGTTTTGAAATATTACAATACAATACTTTACAAAGTAAAATACAAAGAGAATTAAAGTTTTTTTTAGGGAAATGAACCGTGGTTTTATTATAGTAAAATTAGTAGGCTGTAAACATGGATTTTTGGAGGATTGATTTGATTATCATTTGCATTAACATATTTTTACTCCAAATGTCATGGTTAAAGTCCCAGTGAAATAAAAAATGACAATTCTTATTTTTTCATGAAATATTGCAGCGTTTATTGTCAATAGTTGATCAATGTGGCTCGTTCTCTTTTTAAAATTCATGTGCCCTCATCATCTTCAGTTCAAATCTGAAAATGCACTTCCGCCCTGAAATGACGATCCATCTCAAATGACGTATGTTAGACGGCTTGGGCGGAGCATCTGTTAACTCCTCCCCTTCAACAGTCCCCTTACGAACATTTACCATGGTTTTACTACAGTTAAAAGCAAAAAAACATGGTTACTGTAGTAAAACAGTGGTTATCACAAAACAACCATGGTTTTTGTAAAAACCATAGCAAACGAGGTTATTGGTTACTGTAGTAAACCCATGGTTTTGCCCTAAGTAATCAATGCACCAAAAAAAAACATGATTACTACACTTGTACCACAAAAAAAAACATGGTTAATTTTCGTAAGGGTCTGCCGGCAGTTTAATTTCAAAATCAATGCAACAGCTGTTTTTACACATCCAATCAATTCGCAGTGAAAAACGCAAGCCACGCCCACTAGTTTTCTCCTTTGAATTTCCTTTTCACTCAGGAATGTGTCAGAATACGGAAGTAAAAACGATCGCAACTTCCGGTTCACGGGGACTTTAAGCTAAAGTTACAGCAGTGCTATGGCTTTACCACAACCCCAAACCCCCAAATTATTGTTACTGTAGTAAAACCGTGGCTGATATGAACGCAAATCTATAAATGAGACGTATGACAACCCTTCTCGAGCACATTCGTCTGTGTTTTATTCACATTATAGCGTAATGTGTATTATTCTGATCCAGCATCAGACTGACTGATTTAGATTCGGTTCGAGTCTCTTCTGTCTCCTCAAAGGCGTTTTCTCTGACGAACCCAAGAACACATCAATCCTACTATAGAAAAGGTCGATTAATATTCATGAGCAACACTTCGCCATTGGACGTCGGCAATAAATATGACCAATAACATGTTGGGAACGGATTGATCCATTCCATATCAAATATAAGAATAAAATACAACATATAACAAAAAATACAATATATAACCTAACATCATTTACCAGTGGAGCAACTTGACGTGACCGTTGCTCGATTAATATTCCAGCGCCAACTGCCCGATCGGACGGGTGACGTAGGCACGGCTCATTAATATTCATGAGTCAAGCGTTCGCCGTAGTAGGATTAGTAATTTGGGTGCATGCAGGCGTAATGCGGAGAGGCGATCCCGGCTGGAGCGATAACGGGACACCGCTGTCTGTCTGTCTGTCTGTCTGTGGATTTATTAACACACACACATAACACGATGCATATCGTGTGTGTTCAATGAAGCTGTAAGGATGGAGCTGTGAAGGGCACGTGACGGTAATGATGCTGTTATGTGATGTAGGTAGATCGCCCAGATATCTATTTGGGTCATCTGAAAATGAAGCGATATCAGGTGGACTCGCTGACAAATGCGATAACTTGGAAGATTTCAGTGTAAATAGGGAATGAAGCGAAGCTGATATCTTCTTCAGGTAAATTCTTTCATTCTCTCTCTCTCTCTCTCTCTCTCTCTCTCTCTCTCATTGTTGGCTGATGGGCTTCTATCCTCACATCATCCTCAGATGCTGATGCGGAGACAGAATTCACATCATTTAAATCCTGAGGGGAGCTATACGAACATGATGCCAAAATATGATGTTTTTTAGGAATGAAGTCGAACAGTATACACTGAAGGTCATATTTACCTGTCTTAGTGCATTCAGGTCTTGTGTCGTTGCCAGTGATTTTATTTGACTTGATTTGAGGAAATGATTGAGCTGGAAAACAAATACAGTTTATTATTACAGCACATTTACATTCAAAAACCTTCCCGTTGGCCTGTACAGACTCATAATATTTATAGATGCATCACATCAAGAATTGCATTTTTTCTCTTGTTTGAAAAGAAACACGGTTTCATCGCTCATCAGATAGATTTCATCAAATGAAGCTCATCTCAGATGTATTTCTTGTGTTGTGTACATGATGAGGCCTATACTTCATCTCACACATTTTGCTACAAGATAAACACAAATATTCTTTGGTGGACCGGTGATTTTAAAAAATGAAAGAAAAAACCCCAATAGGTTCAGGCTTGAAATATTTGAATATTGTTGTTTTATTATCTGATGTTAGAGCTGCACATCGAACATTATTTTAAGTCTTTGTGTTTCTGGTGTGTTTTTAATATTTGCAGGTTTTTGTTGGAGTCTTAGAAAGAGAAAACATCTGAGCACACGCAGGCCTTGTTTTATAGCATTAATATGAGAGAAATCAGAAATACTCAAAAATGAAGAGTTTGGTTCCAAAATGAGATAACTCAATTTTTAAGAATTTACAAAAATCATGTTTTTATTATGTTAGTTAGCTGTATTTTTTAAGTTATTATGGCTTCAATCGAAACCAACCAACTGCAGTTGGATTGATATTAACTGCAATGCACATTTATCTCATTTTGGAACCAAACTCTTCATATATTGATCATCATATTTCAATCAAATATAATAAGCATTTGAAAAGGCATCTCAGCTGATATTACGTGCAAACCACCCATCCAATAGAGAAGATCTTTATAGGGTCATTCCGTGTCAACTCAACCATAGGTCCCCAGCTCAAATTTTTGATTTTTTTCCTTTTTACAGAAGCAAGACCAACATCAGTAGTGATGAAATCCAAAATATGAAACGCCACCGATGAATAGTTATTAAGTAATCAATTAATTTGTAGAAGGAGGTAAAAATGACAATTTTCACTCTAAATTTGGGGCGATTAGAAGGGGTAAAAAATGACATGAGAAATATGCCAGCATCATTATTTTATTTATACACAAAGATCAGTATATCTGTTAGTAAATCTGTTCATTTTAAGAATAATTGATGCATTTTGTGCCAATGGTGACAGCTCAAAAATGAAGAAAGTGCATTTTTGTGTTCTTTTTACGAAATATGCATGCCTCTATCTTAAAGGTGGGGTTTGTGATGAGTGTTGATGTCAGTGAAATTGTGTTGATGTCACACAAACCTCAACAGTAGTGACTCATCAAACTAATTCTGATAAACAGATCAACTGCAATGCATGCTGGGAGTCATGAATGAGTTTTGTACTATGATGTTACCCAGCATGCATTGCAGCATGAAGCTTTCTTTTGTTGATTGTTGTGTTTCATATGCAGATTCTTGATGTCTTTGTGTGTTAAAGTGGTTTAGCAGTTTGTGAATATGTTCATTCCTAAAAAAAATCACAGTATATCAGCTTAAACCTCAAACTAAAGATCCCCAGAGCCGACACATTGATAACACAAACCCAATTATTAACAGTGATCCAAACAACTTCAAAATGTGTACATTACCAATCAGAAGTCATCATCTCTGTGCCACAACTAATGTATTTTAACACACAGTTATGGCCGAAAGAAACCTAATTTGACATTCAAATAGAAGAGCCAAGAGCTCAACTAAAGCTAAAAAAGATCACAATAATGGTGATTTTGCAGGTACAAAAGTGATACTGATTCAATGCAATGAACATTGACAAATCATCCATTTTAACTTTGATTCAGTGGTTGCTTGCTTTCTTACTGCATTCAAATCATTCAGCTCAAAGAGTCTCACTTCATTTATTTCCATGTGTAAATTGAAACTAGTCTGATAACCTCGAAATTTCAACCAGTTTTTACTTTGTAGGGGACTGGACATCAATATTAGACAATCAGGAGACGCCATGAGAAGTCACAGAAACATCTTCCACTTTTGGCCCATAAAGGGACGTCTTTTCAATGTCTTTAATATTTTGGATGGGACTCGGGCATAAGTCCAATTCCGAACATGTTTGAGTACGAGTCGAGACCGAAGTCCATGACAAGGCCGAGACCATTAAAATAGGGTCTCGAGACTTCAACACCGCGCGGATATTTCTGAATTAATGTTCAGCGCAATATGAGGGCGGATTATAACACACGCGTTGAGACTGAACGTGCGCATTGAGCGGTGAACAGCGCCGCTACGCCGTGAACAGGGAAGTGAGATTTATCCGGATGAAAAACACAACGTTTACATCGACATTGAGTAAAAGATGTTCTGTCTCTAAAGATTTTTTGTATTGTCAAACAATTATTTCTGTCATAAGAAATTACGCATCGCACTTTTACCTGGTCCAACATGGCGGCACGGCTGATGCATCGAAGCAACGGGCTTTACGCGCCCAGCGTGGACTTGATGTGTGTGATGATGGGCTGTTTCAGGGTGCTGTTCAGTTGTGTTAACATTACTGGACAATGTGCTTTAACTTAATGATAAAACACGTGATGATGTGGATTTCATCATGTGTGTGTAATGTCTTTGTGCAGTCGTTGCTGTAGTTTTCGTTTATTGTGTTATTCAGTTGGGCGGCAGTTGATGTGTAAAATAGATTTGCAAACAAAATGCTGTGAAAACGCATGCGACAGCTGTTACAGTGAGGGATTACCTGGGCTCGCGCGAGTCCATGTGCTGACGTCAGAATACATGTTTCATGTGTGTTTAGATACATGCAGCGTTTATATTATTATCATCTTTAGTGTTTGTGTACAGTTGTGATGAGATCAAACAATCTTGAGTGGTGTACGTTTTCTTGCTCATGCCATTAACATGCTGATAATGTCTTAGTGCTAATACTTTAATTTGATGACTGTTATTTGCTCAGGAACAGGGGCATAGCCAGAACTTTTTTTTAGAGGTGGCCAGGTAAGACCCAGTGATTTTATTAGGGTGACCAAAAAATCCTTACAAGCAGAAATTCTTTAACTTCTAGTGTAATTTACACCAATTCTTCATTACACATAGTTTGCTGGTCAAAAACATACACAAAGAACGTAAAGTAAACAATTTATTTGCAATGCTTTCATGTGCTAACATTATTTTAAAATAATTTGCTAGCTATCATTTGCAGTAAGTTAGCATTTTTTATAGAAAATAAACATTGCAGTACCCCAAATTAAACTTTCGCGAAAATGTAATTAATGAATGAAATCCAGTTAAAAAAGACTGATTTTACTGACCTGATCCTTCTGCTCGCGATGAACTTCCATGGTACACAGACCAGTGGCCTGTCTGTAAATGAGGGGTCCACGTGGCTACGCTACTGACACAGACAGTACACTGTCACGAAGCGGTTAGCAGCTGTTCAGCTATAGCGCTCAGACTGTTTGCATCAGTGCGTCAGCGTATGACATCATATTAACGCCAGTGTAATGTTCTCGCATTACTATCAGTGCATACGCTAAATCAGTGGTCACCAACCCTGTTCCTGGAGATCACCCGTCCTGCAGACTGCAGCTCCAACCCTGCTTCAGCACACCTGTCTGTAATTATCAAGCAAACCTGAACACCTCGATTAGATAGTTCAGCTGTGTTTGATTGGGGTTTGAGCTGAAATCTGCAGGACGGTCGATCTCCAGGAGCAGGGTTGGTGACCACTGTGCTAAATGATCTGCGCAGCACTCCGTAAACTCCGACACACATCTTAAAACTGCTTCGCACAACAGAGGTGGCCAGATAGGTGGCCATCCATCATTCAGGGGTAGCCGTGGCCACCCATGGCCACCATGTAGCTACGCTCCTGCTCAGGAAGGGTTTTCTAGATACACTTGTGTAGCTCTCCCAATTTCACACCATTATATTGTCACTTGCCTTTTATCTTTACATTTAGCATTGTGTTTCTCACATTAACTTAAAGAGACGGTTTATGTTATGCATTTTGTTTCTGGTTTTACAGTTTGTCGTTCTGGTCTGTGTGTCAGATGACAGGTGCTGTTGTGATCATAACTTGTTTTCATGGCCTATTTTTACATTCAGTCGCTCTATTTTCTGTTCTGACAGTATCGTGATCACAGAGGCGACGTAAGTAAGTGATAATGTCCAGGCAGCCGGTTGTTATGGCAGAAATAATCCCCGACAGTGTGATCAGGACGTGAAGCGGAGGGTCTTGTGTCTCACTCAAGGGGCTCATTTCAGGATAACAGCGGCTGCTTGTACATTATCCCGCTTATTACACGCCTACTTCACACATGAGAAAAAACTGGACATGAAATGTGAATTAGAAATATTTTATCAGCTCATTTTTACCGAATGCAGACCTTCCGGTTTTAAAGTAAAAAACGACGTTCAAACGTCACGAACAGGCAAATTGGTTTAATCATTTGTAAATATAATATCATATATGTTATTAAAAGACATTTATAATGATTTTTTGTGTAATATTAAACTGCCCCTCTCAAAATGTTTGCAGCATCCGGGTTACAGGGTGTTATTAGTTTTGAGCAGGACAACCCTTGGAATGTCGCGACTGGCCAATCAGAATCAAGCATTCAAATGAGCCGTGTAATAAGGCTGGTTATTATCACATGAGCCCAGTGCTTCTGAAACACTGTTGAAAGATGCTTGACATATCACGCTTTCAAAACACACAAACACCACACACACACACACACACACACACACACACACACACACACGCACGCACGCACGCGCGCACGCGCGCGCGCACACACACACATTCAAACAAATGATGTGAATTTACAAGGTTACAAATGACAGAAGTCATGTAAAACAATGTGCTGAAATGTCACCGTGTGTTATGCGGTTGTTCAGAAAGCAAAAGAATCGTAGCTGCTGAGTTTTCAGGGTCAGATGGTTGTAATTCAAGATAAACACGAAGGAAGAATTATATTTCACTTCAGACGCGTGCAGTACAACACACAGCTATATTAACCAGTCATGACCTCTGCAAATATTCCAAATGGTAGTTGATATGAAATGTTATATCATGTGAAGGACTTGAGTCATTGAGAGATGTTTGTCATCGGCTGGTGTGTGAGAGGAATGAGGAACATGAGCCGAGGAAGATCAATGTAAAGAGAATGATGTAGTGTGATGTGTGAGGAATCATTCTGAAGAGGAACTCAACACACACACGCACGCACGCACGCACGCACGCACGCACGCACGCACACACACACACACACACACACACACACACACATCATATCAAAAACACCACATCACAAGAGGAAAAATGTCCCTAAAAACCATCAGATTCACTCAAGCATTCTGTTTTCAGACATCTCACAAGACATCTGAGTCCCTGACATCACAAGAGTTAATCCATTTTTTTTTTTGTGTGGCTGTTATGTTACTGAACTTTATCAAAGGTTTGTTTATATTTGAAATTAAAACATTAAAACTATTGATTGATGTGGTCTTAAATAAACAAACGAATGTCGGTCGGTGACATACTGAATAAACTCCACATAGTCTGTTTGATATGATACTTTCTGTCATAATAGGCTGCGTGTCAACACAACAGAGAAACAAGTGTAGTGTCACATGTTTATCTGATGTTTGTGTTTATCTATAAACCATTGACAAATCTTTCTCTTCACGCACACAGGTTGGTTGATTAATACCCGCGACCCAGATGGAGACGTTCTTTTTTTTCTTGATGGCTGTCGTCGTGGCATTGAAAGCCCATAAGATCCAAGTTTGTCCCAAGCGTTGCGTTTGTCAGGTGCTGTCCCCCAATTTGGCCACGTTATGTGATAAAAAGGGTCTGCTTTTCGTTCCGCCGAACATCGACAGACACACCATGGAGCTCCGACTGGGGGACAATTTCATCACGAGTGTCAAGCGTAAAGATTTCGCCAACATGACCAAACTGGTGGACCTGACGCTCTCCAGGAACACAATAGGCTCAGTTTCGCCTCAGGCCTTCAACGACCTGGAGAATCTACGCGCTCTTCACCTGGACAGCAACCGCCTGACGCACATAACAAACGACACGTTCAGCGGCATGTCCAAACTCCACCATCTCATTCTGAACAACAACCAGCTGACGGACATCCACACCGGAGCGTTCGATGACCTCCTGGCCCTGGAGGAACTCGATCTGTCTTACAACAATCTGGAGAGCGCCCCGTGGGTGGCCATTCAACGGATGATCAGTCTGCACACGTTGAACCTGGACCACAACATGATCAACTACATCCCTGAAGGGACCTTCTCTGGACTTCAGAAGCTCAAGCGCTTAGACGTCACCTCCAACAAACTCCACAAGCTTCCACCTGACCCGGTGTTCCAGCGGGCGGGTGTTCTGGCCACGTCGGGCGCTTTGGGCCCGTCGTCTTTTGCTCTGAGCTTTGGAGGGAATCCTCTGCACTGCAACTGCGAGCTGCTGTGGCTCAGGAGACTGAGACGAGAGGATGATCTGGAGACGTGCGCGGCACCGCAACATCTCGCCGGCCGGTATTTCTGGACGGTGTCCGAGGAGGAGTTCCTGTGTGAACCTCCGCTCATCACGCGACACTCGCAGGAAACGCGGGCGCTGGAAGGCCAGCAGGTGTCCTTACGCTGCAAAGCCCGCGGCGACCCCGATCCCGTCATCCACTGGATCGCCCCCGACAGTAAACTGGTGTCCAACTCCAGCCGCACGGCCGTCCACACCGACGGCACCTTAGACATTCTTATCAGCACGGTGAAGGACTCGGGCTCGTTCACCTGCGTGGCGTCTAACCCGTCCGGAGAGGCTCAGCAGACGGTGGATCTACTCATCACCAAACTGCCACATTTCACCAACGACACCAGTATGGTCCGGGAGCCCGACCCGGGGTCGTCTGACATCGCTACGTCTGCCAAGAGCGGAGGCGACGACGCCGGCTCTGCGATTGGCACCAACAAAAGTGGACAGGACAAGCGGGTACTGATCTCGGAAATCACAGCCTCCACCGCTCTGGTCAAGTTCAACTTTCAGCGCAATATTCCCGGGATTCGGATGTTCCAGGTCCAATACAACGGCACCTACGATGACTCGCTCGTGTACAGGTGACGTATTTTCATTTGAATCAACTCCAGTGATGATTTAAACATTAGTCAGTGCTGATTTACTTCACCAATGTTGCCTTGTCTCTCTTTACAGGATGATTCCTCCTGCGAGTAAAAGCATCACGGTCAACAATCTGGCAGCGGGCACCATGTACGATCTTTGTGTTTTGGCCATCTACGATGATGCCCTGACTATGCTGACAGCCACGCGCGTGGTGGGCTGCGTACACTTCGCCACAGAGCCGCAGTATCTCCGCTGTCATTTCATGCAGTCTCAGTTCCTCGGCGGCACCATTGTGGTCATCATCGGGGGCGTCATCGTGGCTTCAGTTCTGGCCTTCATCATCTTCCTCATCCTGCGTTACAGAGTGTGTAACCAGGAAGGTGTGGAGAAAGAAGTGGAGCTGGGAGACATCCGTTCTCAGTCCAGAAGCGAGCAGCTGCAGGTTTGCGGCATCATCAAGTCCATGTCCAAGCAGGTCCTGGGCCCGGAACGAGACACGTGTCGAAAGGTGTCGCCGCAAACGGAATCCACGGCCCGAATCTCCAAACCCGCCCTGCTCGACTGCACCGTCACCACTTCCTCAGCCAGCCACAGCTGGCACCCAGCTTCCCCCAGTCCCCTGCGACCGGCCCGAGCTCAGACCGAACCGCCCATCAGCGTGGAGCTGGACAACAGCAACAAGAACAACTCGGCAAGGGTTCGTCCTCAAGCGGCCGTACGGGCCTACTCCACCATGGTGAGTCCAGGATCAAGAAGAGCTCGGCTGCAGAATCTCCACAACTATCAGACAGTTCCGGTGGGCTGCGTGAGGGTGAGCCGGCGGCACTCTCTGAACGTAGACTCCTGTAAAGCAGCCGCTTGCGTGAGTTACCAGCAGTCGGGCAGCCTGCGATCCAAACGCAGCTTATCAATGAGCGGAGGAGATCTTCCACAGATGGAGAGACACAGCGGGAGCTCTTCTCTCTCTCAGTCACAATGGGTTCTAGAAAGCACATTATAATGTTTTTCGGTGTTATACTAGCAGACTGTAAAGACCTTTGGTTTCCAGCTCGCTCGTGGCCGCACTTGAACCGCAGAAGATTGAGATTGAGAAAGGACTGGAAGAAGCCAATGTTTTCTATAAGCACAAATGAAATACTGTTTCTTGAATATAGTAACACAATACGATGACTTGTATATTTCTTTGTTTTACAGAATACCAATACAAACACTGCATACAGACATGTTCAGTTGTGTAAAATAAACTGTGAAAACTCTGTACGTGTTCATGCGATATTACATTTATGTTATCGTGCATTACTCACTGGATTTCAAACAGACAGAAACACACACGTTAATCACTACATTCATGAGTTCGACTTTGCAGATTATAATGATAGCAGGGGTAGAAGGGTTATGCGTATCTGGCGTGCTGTCCGGGGAGCGGGCTCCGAGCTCGTCGGTTCCTGCTGAACCCGGAACACTCTCGGAAACGGCCCGAGCCCAGAGCTCACCCCCCGGGGAACCTGCTAAATGATGGGGTTCGAGGAGAGGAGCCGGGGTGGTGGAGGGATGCTGATAGACTGAGATGGCGCAGGTAAATGTCTTGTCTATATACAGTATATATGCTCGCTCGCTGACTTGATAGGGTAGGTGCCGTGATTGCTGATTGCGAACCAGCCGGACTTACGGTAATTATATGCTCCGGCTCCTCCCGAACTTTGTTACTAAAACATCATTTTGTGTCGTTCCCTAGTTTGAAAAACATCTTAACCTGACATCATAAGAGATATTTAGACAGATCATTTCAATCGTTTCAAAAGTAAAACGCATCAAGTGACTTATATTCAAGAGACGTGGTGATAAAAAAATGAAATATTTGATGGTGTATCTTCTCACGTGAGTGTTTTCAACAGTATAAACACATTATAATTTCCTCTCAGAGTGAAAGCTGATGTTTGTAAATGAGAAGCTTTAGATGTGACGAGAGACGATGGCAGACGGGTTAAAGACGCAGTTTGTTTCGTTTTTCCCATGTCATCAGACTGCCTTTTACATCTCACGCCACAAACAACAACAACAACAACACACAGTGTGTTGTTGAGTTCAGAAATACACAGAGTGACTTACAGGAATGGATGAGCATCATGTCAATGATTTATTCATTTATCCCCTAATGAGGATATTCCTTCTGTCTTGTTCTTCATTGATATATTATAACACTGAATAAAGACATTCAGAAATCCCTCCTTTACTTTAGGTCATCAAATCATTTCTTACGTCTGAATTTCTATTATCTTTCATAATGTATCGTCCAAGCAAAAGAAATAATAAGTTTCAGGACATCATCTGACTTTGTCACTTTACATTATTCATCGACTCAATTAACTATCGACGGTGAGGACGGAATATCAATGACGTGAGTGATTCTAGAGAATCTTCATACCTGTGCAGAAGCAATTCCAAACGTCTGCATTATTCATGAAGGAATATTGATGTTCATTAATATTGAATATGATGACTGCTTCTGGGAAAACTACAAAACGATGCAATGGAAACTTTGTAGTCTCAACGGAAGTTCGGAGTGTGTTAAAGTCGGATCGATGTCAGAATAACACCCACAGCATCATTCATCATATCAAGTCTAAATGATTCATATTTATGAAATGATCATGACTGAACTCTGAGTGTTGCATCTTTTGATGGGCGCTGGACTGGAGTGATTGTTTGTTTACATTCAGCTGATTGTTGTTGAGATTGTCAGAGGTAAACCAGCTGCTTGATACGCAGTTAATGTCTCCAAACATCTGAGCTCTAGAGAACCAAAACACACTCACCATTCAGCACACCACGGAGTTACCACGCTTGACTATCACAGCAGAAGAGCAGGGATGGATTACTGACCCTGGGCTTAAGGTTGTGCCATCCAGTTTGGTACAATGAAAACAAATGATTATTATGTTTAATATATGGGTTCCATAACCTATAAGGCCTCTGTGGATACCCTTGAAAAAATGAAATGATCAACAAATCATGGCAACATATGTGTTTATGTTATCTTTAACGTATTCAATTAAATTGCATTTTCTGAATCTTTTGTTTGATGATTTGATGTTTACAGTGTGTATGTGTCGCAGGGGCATTTTATGCCGAGAAATATTTTTTTATTTATGGGATGCATTAAATACGTGTATGTTTGACAGTTAATTAAAGACGTGTGTTTCATACGCCTTCATTTGGTCCATTGTTTATTTTTCCACTGTGTAGCTAATATTAGACTTCTATAAACCCTGTAAAGATTACTTTTAGCGTAGCACAGGCATTTGACGCAGAGAGAGAACGGTTTTAATATTCATTATCATCTTAACTTTCACTTTCTATAAGTGTGACTGCGCAGCTAAGGGAAAGAACGAAACAATTGTGGGAGGGGGGCTCTTGGAGGTCCTTTGAAGTCATAATCCGTCCCTGCAGAAGAATACACGACTCCTAAACATCTTATGAGCTGATGTTGATCTTGCAGATGTGTTTGACATCACAGCAGGTGAAAGATCGAGCTCACAGCCAGCCACATGCCCTCCCTGATGGGAACAGAAATGTGTTGCCAAGGCAACTGAAACATGCAGCTGCGGGCAGACAACCTTCAGTTTCATCTGGAGGTGTGAAGAGCGCATCATCACATTGATTTATTCATCAGGATTGATCAGTGTTACCTGTTCATCAGACGGATTCATGAAGACAAAGCTCCATCTAAACCTGCTTGTTCTCTTTTCAAACCTGTTCGTTCATTGTATCTCCTTCTTGAGGATATCTGAGCAATATAAAAGAAACAAAAGCAAAATACATTTACATTTAGCAGATGCTTTTATCCAAAGTGGCGTACAGAGAGTTCAGGGAGCAATAAAGCGATATGTCCTACAGGAGCGATAGTGCAATAGGTGCTAATACCAAGATACTAGTTTCAACAAAAGCTAGACCACTACCTGTTGAGAGAAAGAGAGAGGGTTAGTATATTTTCTGTCGAGTGTTCACAGAAGAGATGGGTTTGAAGTCGTTTTTTGAATGTCGTGAGAGATGTGGTTGACCGGACTGAGTTAGGAAGAGCGTTCCACCAGGAAGGAGTTGTGAATGAGAATGAGCGGGAGAGAGATTTACTGCCCTTATGAGAAGGCAGTACAAGACGTCGCTGGTTTGCAGAACGCAGCGATCTTGATGGGGTGTAGGAGGGTGTGAAAGTATGTCGGTGCAGATCCAGTGATAGTCCTGTAGGCAAGCATTAGTGACTTGAATCTGATACGGGCTTCATCCGGTAGCCAGTGGAGAGAGCTGAAAAGGGCCGTCACATGAGCCCTTTTGGGCTGTTGGAAGACGAGGCGTGCTGCTGCGTTCTGAACCAGCTGGAGTGGTTTATAGCCTTTGCAGGAAGACCGGCAAGGAGAGCATCGCAGTAGTCCAACCTTGAGATGACCGGGGCCTGGACAAGGAGTCGTGCCGCATGCTCAGTGAGATAGGGTCTCAGTGAGATAGGGTCTGACCTTTCTCACGTAGAATAAGGCATATCGGCATGACCGCGTTGTCTTTACAATGTGATCGTTGAAGGTCAGCTGTTCGTCTAATATGACTCCGAGGTTCCTGGCTGTTTTGGAAGGAGCGATTGTGGTATTGCCAAGTTGGATGATGAGATTCCGCCTTGGGTAGCCGCAATGCTTCGGTGACCGAAAGCAGCGCAGTCTCAGTGGAGCAATTTGTTTTGAAGCCAGACTGCGTGTCATCCAGTAGTTTATTCTGGGAAAGGTAGGAAGACACCTGATTGAAAACTGCCCTTTCAAGTGTTTTTGCAATAAACTGGAGGAGAGAGACAGGTTTGTAACCGTCGGTAGCAGAGGGGTCCAATGTGGGTTTCTTAAGTAGGAGCGTGACCTGGGCCTGTTTGAACGTGGATGGAAAAGTGCCCATGAGGTGTTGATGATGTGTGTGAGTGCGCTGGATGTGGCCTGAAGGAGATGGGAGGGTCAAGGGGACAGGTGGTGGGGTGGCTGGAGAGAAGTCTAGTGACTACAGTGTCAGTCAGTGGGGCGAAAGAGGAGAGTGAGGGTAGTGTGTACCGAGGTCTGAGGTGCTGAGATGTGTTTGCTGACGGATGATGTTTTCTCAGCGAAAAATACAGCGAAGTCCTCCGCAGTCAAAGATAAAGTGGGCGGGGGAGGCGGGGGCATAGAAGAGAGTTAAATGCCTTGAAAAGCTGCCGAGCGTTAGGTGCACTGCTCACCTTGGCGATATAGAAAGACGTTTTAGCTGTGGTAACACTAGCAGAGAAAGAGGAGAGTAGTGACTGGTAGTCCCATAGGTCAGCAGGATTCTTGGTCTTGCGCCATTTCCTTTCAGCAGCCCCGAGTGTACTCCGTCGTTCCCGGAGGATATCAGACAGCCAAGGGCAGGAGGGGGTGGTCTGGAGGACAGAGGTTATCTAGACAGGATGTAAGTGCTGAGCATAAGATAAATAAAATAAAGCTCATGTGCAAAAAAATGAGGTTAATAAAGATTAGGACACTGTAGAATCTGTGTTTTAATATCATGGAAACATCTGAACACCAGAGATCTGAGGCCTGATGTATGTTTCCAGGATGAATAAAAATAACCCTTAATATGTACACCCGTACAGACACTTGACTGTGTGTACACACACTTTAATGATGAAAGACTCAAATGTACAGCTGATTCTTCAAACCATCATGTGAATTTGTAAAATCAGACAGATTTCTCAATGTTGTCAACTCAGAAGACATCACAACAAACACCACAATCTATCCTTAATACTTACTCATGTTGTGTCATGCTGTTCTTCCTCAACAAGTGATGTCACTTCCTGTCATCAACCCTTATATGGCGTCACAGGCTCACATTTTTTGGTTTTTAAATGAATGCAGAGCAATAAACATGTATATAAAAATACTTGACATATGTTTACTTTATCTCACTTACAAGCAACACAGACGAGTCCATTTTGTAATTTCCCTGAAAACAGGCGTCACAGACTCGAGCACCACACAAGGATTAAAACACAATTGACTTTAAACTTAACAAGACCAAGAGATCATTTATATTGAGGACAAAACCCTTTTATCACCAATAAAGCGAACACAAAAGCACTGAGACATTTCTCAAAATATCTTGTGTGTTCCATTGAAGAAAGACTCGCATACATATTTACAAACACACGAGAATGAATGTGCTGCCCAAAATCTCATCATTTATTCTAACATATTTAAGGTTAATCAGAGTTAAAAACTTCATTCACTTCCAGCTTTAATGCAAACGAATGTGACAAATTATTTCCCCTCTTTTTTAATTTTAGCTCACTGAAATACAGATGAAGTGTAAATATTAACAAAGGATAGTTGATAGTTTAGATTTTTACATACGTTCTAACAAAGAAAAACATCAACAGTTAACGCTCTTCAGTTGAGATGGATGCCAACACGTTCTTCACGTGTGCTGCGGTTCAAAGCAGAAAACACACGGGCCGACTCACTGCCGCTCGATTCTACATGATCTCACGCCAGCATTTAATGGTTCCAATACAACCATACAAAACACCAAAAGCCAACACAAAAGAAAGGTACATAAAAATACTTAGAGCATCATTGTACAGTAACTAATATCATCACCCCGTCTGTGAAGAACATGTCACCACTCGTAAATCGTCAGGGATAATTCATGATCATTACTAAACATATCCCAGAAAGAAGTGTACAATATGCACACTTGAGAAATACAAAATTAAAAGCTTTATGTCTATGAGGAGCAGGGAGACTGAAGTAAAAGTGGGAAAATGAAGCTCCCTTCCGAATGTCGTCTTTGTGGTAAAAAGCGTCTGAAATGTGGCGTCTTGTTGAACGCGAGGGCTTCGGGAAGGTCTGTTTGGGCCCGGTTCAGCTCCGGGTCCAGATGAATGCAGGGGTCATCACAACTTGCAGACGTTCCTTCGAGTTCTTTGATTGGTTGTGAGCGACCGAGCGCAGCGGAGCGTCGGTTCACGTCTCCAGTGCTAAGATGCGTTTAGCGTCGGGGCTTTAGGACACACAAAGAAGCGCTCACTGGTTGTTTTTGGCTTTGGCGTGTGTCAGAATGTGCGATTTGAGGTTGGTGGACTGAGCAAACTTTTTATTGCAGCCGTCAAACGGGCAAACGTAGGGTCGGTCCCCGGTGTGAATGCGGACGTGCGTCCGCAGGTTAAAGTCCAGCGAGAAGCGTTTCCCGCAGCCCTCAAAAGTGCACTAAACACAAGAGAAGCATTTCAGAGCGATCACACAACTATTTCCACAGAAAGAGTTTAATATGAAGGTACCTGGAAGGGTTTCTCTCCAGTGTGAACCAGCTGATGACGCTTTAATTTCGAGCTCTCCACAAACGCTTTCCCGCACTCAGCACACACGTGAACCCGCGGGCCGTGAGTGTGGAGGTGTTTCCTCATGGCTGAATTATCCCTGAACATTTTAGTGCAGCCCTGCGCGTGAAAAACAGCTGGGGTTAAGAGGGTCATGTGTGAGTGATTCTCCATGTACACACAGTAAAGCATCCACTCACTTTATGTGGACAGGCGATCGTTCGGGGCGCGTCGTCCTCTTTGATCTTCCTGGGCTTCATTCTGAATTAAAACAATAACTTACAGCTCAAAACATTCATGCTCCTATGACGCAGCAACACCTCAATGTAAAGATTCACTCTTTTATCGTGCTGTATGTTTTAGACGCACACGTGTGCGTGTGTGTGTTGTAGTGTGAAGCTGTTGACCAGTGAAAGTTTCTAGGTTACAGTGACATCACCACCAGTTTCTCTTCATGACCATGAAAAACCCATTAAACTCTGTCATCACCAACATGTGATCGTTTCCTGAGATTCAAGACTCACCGAACAGGACTCTTACTGAAGGGACTGAGAAAGAAACATCTTTAAGTGTGTTTGTAAAACAGACAGAATCCTGCCGTTTCATAGCGAGTGAAAAAGTCTTTACGTTCATACTTTAAATAAGAGATTTGACCAGTTACTGTCCATGGACAGATCATTACACAGATGTGACCCTGGACCACAGAACCAGTCATTATGGTCCATTTTTCAAAATGGAGATCATCTTGAATGCTGAATAAATAAACTTTCCATTGATGTTAGGGTTTGTTAGGATGGGACAATATTTGGCCGAGATACAAACTATTTGAAAATCTGAAATGTGAGGGTGCAAACATTCTAAATACTGTAAATATATTGAAGCTTTAATTTTGTAAATGTACAAAATATCTTCATGGAAATGATCTTCACTTAATATCCTAATGATTTTTGGCATAAAAGGAAAAATGCATCATTTTGACAATTATTGCTACTTATGAGTCTGGTTTTAAGGTCCAGGGTCACAAATCATCTCATCCATTTATCAATACTTTAAAGAAATCAATTCTCTCTCTTTTGCTTTAACATTTAACTGTGAACTTGAAACAAACTTCTAATAAAAGAGTATCAACAAATAAACATCGCTCGAATATCATTTACTGTAAGGACGTCTCTCAGAGACCTGAAGCAGCCGAAACATCAGAATTCATCTACAGAAAACTCTCAAACTCGTACTAGAGTTAAACTGATAATGACATTAGAAGAGAAGATGATGACGAGATCTCACCTGGCAAACTCCGCCAGCTGTTTGGGATCCGACAGGTCGATTCCCGGGATTCCTCCAGGAGGAAGTTTTTTCCCGGTCATGTATTCAGAATAATCCGGAGGCGAGTTTTCTCCAATGATCTGTTCCTCAACCACTGTCTCATGATCAATGTCCTTCTTATCATCTGAAATCCAAACAAACAACACACGTGACAGTCAACAGAAGCCTGGACATTAGGGCTGTGACGGTGGCCGTGACAACCGCACAACCGCGGTGGTAAAGTGCCATGACGGTGGCAAACTGCCACCGGCGGTAGTGCACGTCACTCTGACAAATATAGGTGTAATAAATATGAGCGTTGCGATAACGATTGCTAGTTGTAGCCTTTCAGTTGTGGATGGTTTTATTTAAAAGATTTTAAATTAACAGAAATTATTGGCATACGTTTCCGTTGGTGCGTTCGAGCGCGGGCCTGCACGGCAAAACCCAGGTTATTCTGCGGGTTTTGCAATGGATCTTGTTGTGAAATGAACAGATACGTAAAATCAAAACTGGCTATGACCCGCTTGCTTGGTGTCGGAGCGCGCGCAGGTTTTGCCGCGGTGGCGGAGAGACATCTATTCATTTGCGCTCCTGTGCACATCTTCTGAACGCGCATTTAGTGCAGCTGTACACATTTTAATCTGGACAATGTCAACAAGTAAGTTTCACATCAACGAGTCGGAAAAAGTAAAGTTTTTAAGGCAATCTGAATAGGAAAGCCAATGTAGGTTTAAACAGTTTGTTTCAAATGGAATTGTTAAGGACTGTAAGGGTTAATACGCCACTGACTGAAGTTACTGCAACAAGAGCTTTTTTATCTAGTATTTAGCTTTCTTATATCATTTAAGTTTTCATTATTTACTGATGTTTATTTCAATGTTTTATATGCTGTAGTGTGCCGCTTCACTGATGGATTTGCGCGTTAAACATTGACGGATGTTTCATCCTCATTTATTTCAGATATCATATTTCAATTTCAAGTATTTAACAATTTCAAGTATTTAAATAAGGTCTATATTTCTCTTCCACTCGTAATGTGGTTGCTACACGCAAATATAATATAAATATTATTTATATAAATAATATATATTTCTCAACCACCGCTCCACCGCGGTCGATTTGTCTATTACCACCGCGGAGGTAAAAAACTGCCACCGTCACAGCCCTACTGGACATCAATATTTCATGCCTGCCTTGGTATTACATGGTTCTCTGTTATTCACATTTTCTTGTTTACGTTCTGTGATGTCTTTATGTTGTGTCTATTTTGGGACTTTTATAAGAAAGCAAAAAGGTTTCATCTACAAAGTCAAATGGAATTCAAAAACTCAATATTTAAATAGAGTACTTTATCATTACGAAGTGTAGAAATCTGAAACATATCTCAAATATGATCAAATCTAAAAACAAAGACACAGATAACGCATTTAGGCCCGGTTTCACAGACAAGGCTTAAAGGCAGAGTAGGCAACCCTGTCCAGAAACGGTTTTTGCCATGCTGGTTGGAAGTCTCTTAACATCCTGATAGCAATCAATAAGTAAAGTGAAACATTGGTATTTTATAATTATATATCTTCCGTGAAAGGCGTAGCGTCAAAAAACGTTGGAGCAATTACTGCCCTCGGTCCGAGGGCAATGATACGTCATGTGTACACTTTCAGTCAGCGTATTTTGCATCCCACTGCGCACCCTGTTCACGCAGACATCATACGTCATCAGCGTGCTCATGTGCGATGTGCAGGCAGCGGCGGACAGAGAGCAGGAATCTGGAGATGAGAAAACTGTGATGTTTTCTCACCGGCGAATGTGACATGACCTCACTGGAACCGATCCAACAGCTTCTGGTCTGTGCGCGCGCTCATGCGTTTTGGAGGAGATGTGGCTTTGGATGGTGATTCGCGAGAGGGAGGCACTGCTAGCAGGCAAACGTTAGCATTTTCCAAATGGTCTACTCTGCCTCTAAAGCGACAACGAGCAACTTCTGCTCACTGTTGCCCCACGTGGATGATAAACGGAATTGTCTGTTTACAGTGTCGTAAAAACGGTTGCAAAGATTTCCAGCTGGTAGGTCAATACACGCGAGTTTGTTTACAAAGCCGGCGGACCCAGATACACTATGAAAACAGCGCATAGCATGCGCATATATATATATATATATATATGACAACATTAGCCTACTAAACGACTGAACTGTTCAACATTTACGTGGTTTACTGGTCTGAACTAAAGAATCTGCTACTTTTTACCACAACACGTGTTTTAGTCTTCATTTACAAGCACTACACACATTCATGACGAGACACGACAACATGCTAGCTATCGACACCAGCAACCATATATTATCTTTCAGCTACCTGACGGTTATAAGTGTGAACTGGTGGTGCACAAATGACACAGACTAATAACAAATACGTTCAAAAGTAAAAAATGTACAAAATAACACTTACAAATCCAGGAGCAGGACCACTAGGTCTCCATCCGTTTTGCAACCCTTTGCCTCTTGCTGCTCGCGCCACCGATTGTAAGCCCGTCCGATATTGATTTGTGACCGGCCTCGTGTCCGATCACTCTCTCGCTTTCTTTTCTTTGCTTCCTCCGACAAAACCCTCTTTGGTTTTTTGGCTGGCTCTGCCATGGTGATGTTTTGGTTCGTTTCGTCTTACTGTTAGCTCTGCTGTTGGCTAACTTCTCCCAGGCTACGAGTAAAACGTGACGTATGCCGTAGAGCAGGGGATAGGCGGGGCTTGTACCGGCCCGAACACCAAAGTTACAAGTGCGATTTCAGCCGATAGGAGGCTGCTCAGGTAGCAACGGCAGTAAAATTCGTCCAGTTAAAAGTTGACCTACCACTAAAATAATTTTAGAGAAATTATTTTAAGGTCAAAAAGTTGCTCGTTGTCGCTTTAAGGCTAGTCCCAGACTTAAATGAATGTTTGCCCTGTCCTAACTGAATATAACTTGCCCAGAAATATCTTAAAATACAGTAGTCAACATTTGAAGTGGATCAAAAACGTTGACCAAAGTCACCTGCTCTTGTCAAGGACAGCTTTGATTAACTTTTTTTGGATCCACCTCAAATGTTGACTACTGTACATCAGTGCCATTGATTTGTCTCGAGATACACACCAGTAATGTAACGTTATTGTTCTAAGGCACTTTTATAAAAGCCACATAAATATCTTAATTCAACTGAGGCATAGTCCTGACTTAAGCTAAGCGGTGTCTGTAAAACCGGGTCATAACACTATACGAATGTCTGTAATGGTTTAGCGTTAAATTATAAATATGTTGTAAATACAATGAAAGATAAATAAAATTATATGAACTTAAAAAGTGATATTGTACTTAACCTCACACACCAACAACAACAACCGCACATCCGGGTCCCTCGCGATCAAATAACCGTCGTGTCTGAGACTCTGAACGCCATTTAACGTTAAATGCACAAACTCGAACACTGTCCAAATAAACGGCAATAACTGACGTCCTTCATAAATTCAACGTGACACAGTTCCATGTAAACACGCAACGTAGCGGTCAGGTGCCGTGTTTTAAATGTTATATAAAAAAAGGAGAAATATGTACACATATGTTTATGAGTTCAGAGGATAATTGTAAAGTGGGCAGCCCGCAGAAACTGAATTTAAACGCGCGAAAGTTTAACGGTCAGCTGCAGCTCTCATCGCGGCCTACAAGGAGCAGCTGCAGCGCGCTCGCGCCATCTTCACCCCGCCGCACCGGCGCCATTTTTTCGGGCCGCCATACTGGAGTCGGGGAATATGGCGGCGCCCATCGACACCCAAAACATGGCCTCCATTCAAAACAAAAACACCCGAACCGATACGTTTGCCTTACCGGGCCGGAAAGCTCTCGGAAACGATCGCATGGCGAGTCTACGGCAAGGCGGCGCGCGAACGGGACGGCTTGCAAACGGACAACGCCCTGGCTGAGGGCCCGGGACTCACATCTAGCACAAACCCGCTTCACACTCACCCGATGCCCACATCGTCACGGAGAACTCCCCCTCCAGGGTCTTGATCTGGACCTGCTTCTGCTCCCATTTTCTCCCGGTGCCCTCCGCCGCGCTCAGGTAGCTCTTCTTGCCCGATTTCTTGCTGCCCGCGCCCGACCTCTTCCCCATCCGCCCCACGGAGCTCTTCCCCGCGACTGTCACTAAAGTCTGTCCGATGTATTCCTCCTCCGCGCCGGGCACCGGGATGAGGATCTGGTCCTCGAAGCCGTCGTCCGCCCGGAGGTCCGAATCGTCTCCGCCGACCACCTCCTCGCGGGTCTGGACCAGGATCACCTCCTGATGGTGGTGGATCTGACTCGGGTCGTCGGTCACCAGCGGCTGCAGCGCGATCATGGGCTGATGTTCATCGTCCTCGTCCTCGTCCTCGTCCTCGTCCCCGCCGACCACCGTCGTTTCTATCGTTTCCACTTCGATCTCGTGCAGCTCCACGATCTCCGTGGGCATGTCCGCGCCGTCCGTCTCTATGTACAGCGTTTCGCCGGACGCCATGTCGAAGTCCGCCAGCTTTGCGTTAAACTCACGCGCACACAACACAGCTCGTTGTCCCGCAAACACACCCCCCCCTCACATCCGCACACACACACTCGATAATACAAATAACACGTCGCCCCGACGCGCTGCTTCTAAATCTCGCGAGAGGAGGCGGCCGGCCGCGCGCACACGAACGGGCCCAAGCAAGCGATGGAAAATGATTAAAAAAACAACAAATACGTTCATATACATTTCTAGGAAATAATTTGAGTGAGGAATGTTTGTGTATTTCTTCATGGTGTTTGTAGTTGCAGTAGTGTTAAAAGATTCAAAGTGTGGCTCTTTTGGACTTCAAATCAATAAACAAACGTGGATTCTAGAGTTTTTATTTGTCATTTGTATGGCCACAATAAATCATGAATAAATGAAGTGCTGGTGTTTAATGTGTGTCGGTGTGACGCGCCACATTTATTTCAATGATTTGTTTGTTTTATTAGAAAGCTTTCACTCCGTTATTCTCCACAAACACAACATCATTTTCACAATTACAGACAACATCACATATTTATTCAACACGTCCTTCACAGTTTTATTTCAATTCTTTTTTTGTGTGAAGTCATTTTTTCAAAACCAGGAAGCACTTGGTCAAAAAGAGAAATCATAAAACACAACAATACTTCAACATGTCCTTGCAGTCAATGAACATTTTTATAAACAACATGATCACAAATACTCTGATGTATATTGATGTTTTCTGCATTTCACTGTAATTTTTGCTTCTTTTCCATTTAAAACCGATAAAAAACTCCCATCTGTGATTTAATATGATAGCCAAAGGGATTTGGGGAAAAAACTCTTTCATAAAAAGATGTAATGAGAAATGAACCGTCAGAAAATGAAAAACTAAAATATAAAAGGCAAATTCTGAATTGATGTGCAACAATATAATTATAATCATTAATATTATTATTTATTGATTCTTAGTTCTAGCACTACCCTACATGAAAACACTACTACTACAGTCATAATAAAAATAAATAATAATAAAAAGAAAACAATCTTTTATTTCTGCAAAAGGATTTGTAAAGATGTCACCAAAGATCAATTGAAAACATCGAAGTTCAGTGCAAGAGGTGCTTCGTTCCATAAACACGTTTAAATGCAGGACCAACTCAACGTTGCCGTCATGTTAGAGCAAATGCAGCCGTCTGCTTTAATACGGCAGTAACGTTGATGGACGTCATCATCATCATCATCCTCTTCATCACCAGCTACAGCAGCTTCTGCCAGGGGTTTGGGTCCAGAAAACACGGAGCAGGTCCAGATGAACATTATGTGGTACTGATTCTACTGAGTTCATGTCTAATGGCTGAACACACACAAAACACATCAGTGACACACACTGAAATTCATAAAAAAAAGCGTCATGAGCTGATAACGTTTACAATGATAAGATGTTTCTCTTGTGCATAAAACACAGAGTCATGACTCTACAATACCCTTTTCTTCCTTAAATGTGTGTCGTTGTGACGTTGACTGATAAACATACCATCAATGATTTCATCCTTCACCTTGTGGAGTTCACGAACCACCTCCTCCAAGATTTCCTGCCAATGAAAAGATGAATTTGATAGAAATAAAGTCAACAGAAGAACAGCAGACACTGAGAGATGAGATGAGACGATGAGAGAAACATCACCTGCTTCATTCTGTCAAAGTCTAAAGAGTCCGAATCATTCATGCTTCCCACAGGCCGAACCCTGATGATGAAATAAGAGCAGATCACCAACACAAAACAACCCTGCCCGCACAACAAAATCTCTCGGACTAAATCGACGTCAAGGTTTGTGTGTAAAATCTCACCGGGACACCAGTGAAGATCTCTCGGCTGAGTTGGCGCGATCCCACGGTTTCTTTACACCATCTGTAACATTTCACAAATAACAGCGTCGAACATCTGTGTCCGCTTCAACTGAAACACAATAAAGACCGGGTGATAATCCAGCCGTACTGTACCGTTCTGCCCGCGACACATCGGCGACGGAGAGTTGGGATCATCCTGCAAGAGAACGCACACATTTCATTTCAACCTTTCAACTGTCAGCCATTCAAACAAACCGTCTGTGGGAGATTGTCACTTACATTCGGACCGTCTCCATCTTTCTTCTCGTCGACTGCTTTCCGTCTATCAGAGGAAACACAGCGAGAGTGTTCGAGTCATCCAGTCAGTATTAAAACACAGACAGACAGACAGACGTTTCCTCACCTCCGTGCGAGTAGAGCGTTCATCTCCTCCATCAGACCTCCGCTCCCTCCGCTCGAGCGGTTGGCATCGTTCTTGGCACCGGACGCAGAGTTTTCCTCGGCCTGTACACACACACGATGACATCAGCAAACATCACACGTGTCATTCGTGAATCTTTCTGTTCTACGCTAATATAACTCATGAGTCTGAGGCTTGTGGGTTTGAGTTTGTTGATGTGACAGTATGTGAGGATGTTAAAGACCCTTTGAACGCGCCGCAGTTTGGCTCCAGCGATCATGGCGGCGAGACCGGTGGGGGCTTGACCTTCCTCCTGCGACGATCCGTGACCTCCGTATCCAGCCACAGGTAAAGGAGGGGGCGGTGGGGGCGGTGCTCCTGCAGAGGGAGGGGGAGGTCCCGGAGGGGGTGGGGGCAGAGGACAGGGTCCGCCCATCGAAAGAGGAGGCGGCATAAACAGAGGAGGCGGAGCTACGGACAGAACTGCCGGAACTCCCTGAAAGGGAGAACCTGCAAAGAGATGAAAACAGGAGGTCACCAGTGCATCTGTACACAGAACAGACAAAAAAACTCATTCTGTATGTCAATGATGACACAAAAGAAACTGCCAGGAATAAAATCATGATGTGGTTTATGATTCAGGACCAATGAACAAGAGAAGATTTATCAAACTTGACTGATAAATGCTTACACACATTGTGATGTGTTGCTAAAGTAACAACATAACAATCGTTATATTGCCTTATTACACGGCTCATTTGAATGCTTGATTCTGATTGGCCAGTCGTGACATTCCAATGCTCAAAACTAATAACACCCTGTAACCCGGATGCTGCAAATCATTTTGAGAGGGGCAGTTTAATATTACACAAAAAATCATTATAAATATGTCTTTTAATGACATATATGATATTATATTTACAAATGATTAAACCAATTTGCCTGTTCGTGACGTTTGAACGTCGTTTCTTACTTTAAAACCGGAAGGTCTGCATTCGGTAAAAATGAGCTGATAAAATATTTCAAATTCACATTTCATGTCGAGTTTTTTCTCATGTGTGAAGTAGGCGTGTAATAAGCGGGGTACTGTACAAGCAGCCGCTGTTATCCTGAAATGAGCCCCTTGAGTGAGACACAAGACCCTCCGCTTCACGTCCTGATCACACTGTCGGGGATTATTTCTGCCATAACAACCGGCTGCCTGGACATTATCACTTACATATATGTCAAATGTGTATTTAAAAAAAACTTCGGAAGACAGAAACAACGCTGGCCCAGGAATACGGTTTCAGTTTTTTAACACTGCAGAAATGTTTAAACAAAATACAACCAGCAGAACATTTATAACACAATCAAAATGTTAAACATATGAAATAAATAAAAACTGAAACAGGAAGTGCTTCTGGTGCAGTGTTTTGTGAAGTGATCTCTAAAGAAATGTTCTCCTGTCTTTCACTCATTATAGGTGAAAATCTAATGACATCTACACTTATATATTTGGCAGATGCTTTTATCCAAAGCGACTTATATTGCATTATACTACACATTGAGTACGTGCTAACCCCTGAGATCCAACCCATGACCTTGGCGATGCTAGCGCCTATGATCTAACCACTGAATTTCACTGCTGTCTTTCTGAAACCTTGTATCTCCATATTCTGTGATTTTTATTTTTAGTTAGTCACCCTTTATGTTTGTTACACAGGTTTTTACATATCAAGTGTTTTATTTCCAAAATGAGATAACTCCCTTTTAAATGTTTTCAAAAATCATGTTTTTATTGTGCATTCCAATTAATATCAATCAAACTGCAGTTGGTGTGTTTTGATTTAAGCCAAAATAACTAAAAAAATACAGCCAAATAACACAATAAAACCATGATCACATCATAAAAAACATGATTTTTGAAAAAACAAAGTTATCTCATTTTGGAACCAAACTCTTCAAATATTTCTAACAATAAATAGTATGAAAAAGTGCTTAAAATCAACTTTGACAACACAGTATGTAATCATTTAAAAAGTGTTTTTTGGTTTCCTGAAAACTGTGAACATCAGAGGTTTCTGAACGACAGCGACGAGATGATCTTTTTTGTGGCTCAGGTGACAAAAGGAAAGTCGTTTTAGAGAAATGGTTATTTTTACTGGAATATTTTGAACACAGAATGATTCGTGTCATTGTGTTTTACCTGAGTTGGACGACCGTCTCTCTCTCTCGATATGCGCCTGCATCTGTTGCTGCTGAATTTCCATTTGCCTGCAGAGATGACATCACACATTACCCATCATGCACTGCTCTGACGTGATGTGTACAGAAAACACAGATCTGGCATGAATATAGCATTGTGTGATTTTAAAGGAGTCATATTGCACGGCTAAAACAAATATTATGGTTTGTTTTAGATGTAACGCAATGTGTATACACCATTTAAAGTTTAAAAAACGCTGTATTTTCCACACACCGTGCATGTTTGTATCTCCTCTTTGCTCCGCCTCTCTGAAACGCGCTGATTTTGTACAAAGCTCATGGCTCTGAAAAGCGAGGTGTGCTGTGATTGGCCAGTTGTCCAGTGCATAGTGATTGGTCAAATACTGCAAGCATTTCACGGAAATGTAACGCCTCTGACCATATTTGGAACATCAGGTTCCAAAGCAATTGTACTGACAGACGATACAATGAGATTTACAATTACGCCACCTTAACTACGTGTAGATTTGGGCGGTCTTAGTCAAATCATGTGACGAAGTTACGTAGATTCGCCGGGGTGTGGTTCAGGCAGGTCTGGTGAGCATTCGCTTTTACATAGAATGACTCTTTTGTTCCCACACTTTCATTTCTGCACTTTTACGTGTCTAATACATGCATGAGCAACTTATAACACACCAAAGTCACAGAAAAACACGTGTTCACGCCATATGACCCCTTTAAAGGTTCATTGAGATGATGCATGATGGGAAGATCTGACACATTGACTGAATGATAATCCTCTGAGCATCAGAACATTTACACAAATACAAATGTTTGTTCCAGTGGTTCTGTTGACGGTGAATTAAACCTAACATACAGTACATCAATATTTCTACAAGCATAAATTGTGTCAGTCACTTCTGAGAAAAGTGTGAATGTACCTTCTCTGCACCTCCAGTTCTTCTGTGCAGGGTCCATTCTGAAGCTGACGCTGAACACCAGGACCTGAACAACAACATTCAACACTGAACCATCCGGAACAACTTCCCCCAAACATCATAATATATATATACATACATGAAATAACATTTGCTTCAATGAGAGTCAAGCCTGTTTTTAAGAACATGCTGTTGTTTTCATTTCATTTTAATGACCCTTTCACCCCTTTCACTTCTGCATCATCACACCCCCCCATCAGTCAGAAAACATCTTCTGTTTGTGTGATGTCATTACACATTACTCTACTACAGTAAAGATGCTCTTAAAATAACCCTTACAATGAGCTAATGACATGCACAAAAAACACTGAAACATTTATTCTACACAACCTTCATTTAAAAATCACACAAATTATTTTTTGTTAAACTGGGATGATTTGAAAATGAAAAGATGTCAGAAGAACACGTGTCAAATCCAGAGCAGATCCTCTAAATATTCTAACACACCTATAACACAACCACTCCACAAGATCACATTTCAACAAAACACTGAAACATGAGTCCACGTGACACACACACATACACACGCACGCACGCACGCACGCACGCACGCACACACACACCAGACACACACACACCAGACACACATCAGACACACACACACACTCACACACACACCACACACACACACACACACACACACACACCAGACACACACACACCAGACACACACACACGCACGCACGCACGCACACACACACACACACACACACACCAGACACACACACACACACACACACACACACACCAGACACACACACACCAGACACACACACACGCACGCACGCACAAGCACACACACACATGTTAGGTTTCCATGTTTTATGGGGACATTCCGTAGACACAATGGTTTTTATACTGTACTGACCCATACCGTAGGGTTTACCCTTCACACACACACACACACACACAACCCTTTTTATAATACAAACATGTATTATACATAACAATAAATATCAATTGTATAAGCTTCTTTATGTAATGAGGAGCAGTGAATGTTACTGAAGACAAACACAGATCAACAAGAAATGAGATCGCAAGTTTATCAGCGTAATGCACATCTCTACACAATCCTCAGCAACTGTTCTCATCATTACTTTCATCTATAAAACTCTGATTCCTTATAAAACTAACATCACATGATCATCTGTGAACAAACAGAGCTTCTTCAAATGACACTAAACAACAGAAATAAGAGTCACAAGGAGAAACGTTCACATCTATAATGTCTATTGCCGTAATAAATCAAGCCATTTTATAAATCCTGCCGCTCATGACAAACACACAAACCTACAGTCAAACAACTCAAGTCTCAGAATCAAATCAGACTCAAAGAAATCTTCACCAAATCACTCTTAAGCAGACAGACATGATGAGAATGATGTGTACATACAGGACATGGTGAAGAGGAAGAAGGGTCCGTGACAGACGCAGAAACACTGACAGATCCAGTGTGGGATCATCTCTGCCTGAGGCTTGAGTTTCCCATGTCAGTAACATCTCACATTACCCATCATCCTCCACACCAGCAGAGGGACACAAACACTCACACACATCACCTCAGAAACTCTGTTCTCTTGACCGCCAGTTTCTTTATGGAGTGCCTCAGAGATGAGCCACAGTCTGCGGCAGGTGTTTGATAAATCTCCTCAAATAAGGTCTGTGGTTAGCAAAACCTCGAAATATGTTCACGATTTAATCTATGACATAAAACACACCAGTTACAACACGCTTGCGATTTTTTAAAACCTTATTGTGTGGTGACGTTGATATCGAGCGACCTTAAGTGTAGTCAGTTTATAGCATCGTGTTAGCTTTTGACTTCTGCCCATTGAATTTCGGCTTCAAAAGTAACAAATCTTGTGTTCTTTGTAAAGATTATCTTGATAGACAAAACGTGTGAACATCATAAACCTTATTTTTGCGATCTTCCAAAAGTCTTTGGGAAAAATGCACAGGCTTTCCGTCGAGGGAACCAGCGTGGCGCTTACTTCCGGGTTAGCCTACAAAAACACATCATCTCTGAGGTACTGGATTGTGTTGTGTTGTGTGAGTTTCTCAGGTTTGAGCACAACCTCAACAAACGGCTTTCATTAACTGAACTGTTCTGTACATGAATGAAATATCTGAGAGAGGTTGAAATGTTTTCATCTTTAACATCAGCGCTGATATGAAGTGCAGAACTGAAAGTGATAACAGAATGAGTGAAGTCATCATCATCATCATCATCATCATCAGTACAGACATGTGATGTGAGTGTTAGATGAATGTTTGAGGTCACAGGAAAGATTCATTTAAATCCACTCGTGTCTGTCAGTGTACTCCAGGAACGTTATCACAACATAACAAACCATCCCAGCGGCCCAAACCAGTGGGACGTTCTGTGTGTTATTCATGAATGACAGTAAAAATCAACTGACCTCCATCTTGACCGCTGAGGACATTGAGAGCGAACAGCATGGCGTTTGAGAAGGTGGTGGCCTCTTCTTTACTGGCAAAGTTCAGTCCGTACACCTGACGGGCGTCACGCCACTGGTGGAAAGTGGGCGTCGCCTGGTTGTATTTTAGTCCTTTAACTATGGAGTAGTTGATGACCACCTGACCACCAGATCAAAACACACACGTGATGAATAGTTACATGCGCCTCCCTCACTCATTCTGAGGAAAACCTCCAGTGACATCTTTTTATCCTATAACTCAGCTCACAGATAAAGTTCAGTGTCAACAGTCTTCAGTTTATAGAAACATATTATTATATTGCCATTGACCAAATCAAATACAAAAAGGTCAACCTGATGTTTGGATGATGTACCTGCTGGTCTTGGAGTTTGACCCCCACCACACGGAAAGTGTTGGTGTTCGTGCTGTGATAGATGTTGATTCGACTGAAGCCCTGCTGACCCGCTTTAATGGGAACCCACTTCTTACTGGAGTCATCGTACACCATGACAGACGCACGAGCCTGACATATGCTCTGCTCGCTAGAGAGAGAGAGAGAGAGAGAGGGTCAGTCAATGAGAGTCTATTGACCCAGTCATCACATCTGAACTGAAGTCTGAGAGTTTCCATCCAGACGGTGATCAGATGAACACTAACGGTCTGATAACCATCACAAATCTCTACTGGAGTTAATATATAAACCACAGCATCATCAGACGGGTGTTCTTCTACAGCTCAATAACACACTGCACACAGCACACGCTTGATTCATGAGAACATTTCACACAGCTGTCACGTATATTCACAGATCATGTCACAAATATAAAAGATGATTTAAATGGTGAATTTATAATGAAAGTTTGTGTGCAGCACATTTAACACAGTTTGAGTGTGAGCGGTGATGATGTCACACCCTTCATTTACACTCCCAGTGTGAAGTCAAAGCTTCTATAAATACACCCTCACTAGTGCTCACTGACTCATTTGATTCTCAAAATAACTCATCGCCAGTGTGTGCGTGCGCGTGTGTGCGGAGATAATAAACCAGACATGTGCGTGTGCATGTGTGTGTAAAACAGTAGACAATTTCTCTGTGCTCAACAGAAGTTCAAGTGTTGAGCAGGTCCTGAAGAATGTTTCAGTGGATCTCTCATAAACACATCTGATCATCTGTCACATGTGCAGAAATGAGTTCAAAGGTGAAGAACACATCCAGAAGAAGACATAAAAGAGAAGAGAAGTCTGGACTGTAATGCTGTTGTGAGTTTCTCAAAGATGATGATCAAATCTTTACAGACAGAATCCCTCACCAGTGAACTCACATCTACTTCAGTGCTCAAATCTTTCATTTATTCTCCAGAAGAATGACAAATCTGCTTTAAAACAAATCTGCTCAGCTCCCCTTATAATCTCTCGGGATAATACAAAATGAAAAATAATTTCATACACAGCATGCCGGCTTACATCTGCTGTTGAAATGTACTGCTTTCTAGACGCCCGGACAGAAACGTCTAGAAAACCAAATAAAAAGACTGAAGAAGATCATGAGAATGCTGGACAGAGACGGCGCTTGTCTTTACGTTCTTCAGATATTTTCACTTAGAGTTAGGAACACATGAAAACACACACACCACATTTAAATAAAAACTTAAAATAATTCATCCGTCATTAAAATATCTCAATGTGTGTGTGTTTGGGGACCTAAACCTGAATACACACCAACACATGGGGACTCGTGTCACCGTGGGGACCAAAATTGAGGTCCTCATGGGCACAAAAGCTTATAAATTGTACAGAACGATATTTTTTACAAATCTAAAAATGCAAAAAGTGTTCTATGATCTTTAGGTTTAGGGATAGGGTTAGGGATAGGGGATAGAATATACAGTTTCTACAGTATAAAAACATTACGCCTATGGACTGTCCCCACAGAGATAATAAACCAGACGTGCGTGCGTGTGTGTGTCTGTCCTGCTGTACTCATAACCTCCTTATTGATCGAGCTGCTGATCTGATCTTCATCAGTAAACATCTGAACAGAAACTGATACCAAAGCACAAACAGAAGAATGAAATCTGATGATCAGATCTGCATGAATGCTTCACATTACAACAAACTTCAAACATTCAACTTCTCAAAGCATTAAAGACTCTTTCATACTGTAGAGAGTGTCAAGACAAAACTCACTCACAGCTCCCTGTTCCTCTCTCATGTGACACTATTTCCAAATGAAGAGGTTTGAGTCCTGCATTATAATTCTATAAACCAGACACAGACACATCAGACACAGAATCACAGGACTGCTGGAAGAAACACAGACACACCCTGTGTGTGAGAAATAAAGGAGAAGAGATGAATGAAGAGAGAGAGAGAGACGGACAGATATCAGTGAGCATCACTGAATCTGGTTGTCATGGTAACCGAGCGTCTGTATAGGTCTGCTTGAGGCCTTGAGATGATGTCAGAACAATAGAGAAGCTGAGCTGTCCGCGTGTAAGAGGATCATACCTGATCTTAATATCAGTGAGCTGAACGCCGGCATCACAGAACATCTGAGGGAAGAAGAATCGATGAGACTGAAGGTTCATATCCATGATGCTGGATCATAGCAGAGGAACAGGTGCTCTCTCTCTCTCTCTTGGGCTCCCCTCCCCCTCCTCCTCTCACTGATGCCGTTTGTTCACAGACTGAAAGAGCACGACTGCATCCTGGTCACCTCATCCCAGCAGGAAACGTTCATTCCACACCAGTGTCTTTCTTCACAAACCCAAGCCAGAGATGAAGAGAATGACATGCATGACAACGAGGAAGAGATGAAGATGAAAGGTTTGTCAATGAAGAGAGAAAGAGTCGAGTGATCTCATCCTTTGTCCCTGAAAAACTCCAGCGGCAGCAGCAGAATTACAGCTCAGCTGATGGAGGAGAGTCAATGAAATGATGCTGCGCTCTGCCTCACTCACACACCATTGGCTGAGGGATTTACGAGGCTCCTCCCCCTCCCCTCCAGTGAATACTGATGCACTCTCGCTCTCTCTCTCAGGCTGGAGATCAGAAGAATGAAACACTGGCTCACTGATGTATGTTGAATTAAAATGTTTGATATAGTTTATTAACAACATTAAACTGAAGAGCAGATTTAACACCGAAACACAAACAGAGAGAGAGAGAGAGAGAGAGAGAGAGAGAGAGAGAGAGAGAGAGAGAGAGAGAGAGAGAGAGAGAGAGAGAGAGAGAGAGAGAGAGAGAGAGAGAGAGAGAGAGAGAGAGAGAGAGAGAGAAAAAAAAAAAAAAAGAA